>NC_081169.1:29196288-29216288 GCF_012432095.1 Onychostoma macrolepis | reverse complement strand
AGCAAAAAACATTTATGCAATTTTATATATATATATATATATATATATATATATATATATTGTCTAAAAGTTCAATTAACTTTTTCATTTATTTATTTTTTTTTTTCTGACTAGTATTTCATATGCTGGGCATTAAAGGCTTAAATCATTTTCAAACCCCAGACTCGTGATTGAGAATCACTGCTTTAAAGCAGCAGAACATGGAGAGAGATTAGAGAATAAAAAGTTGTGTCTCTTAAAGATTCTTTTTTAGAAACCTCTGTAGTTCTAAATGGAACTTTTATTTTTAAGAATACAATCACATCCTTGTTGTCTGACTTTCGTATCCCTGTGTTCTTTTAGATGGAGTTCTGGTACAAATATCAGAGTAAGACTTTTCTTTATTAACCATTTCAGTTCAAGCCACTCTGCTGAAATAGTTTCTGGATAAACTCTGACACCTCATCCTGACAGATTAAGATGGAGTTAAATGTGTGTTTGTCATGTGTAGATCTGAATCTGTGTCGCTTGAACCCGTGTCTGAATGGAGGAATCTGCAGCGAGGGCCGCGGCGTTCTCGAGTGTCTCTGTCCTCCGCAGTACAGCGGGACAAACTGCCAGACAGGTGCATTGCAAACCTCACACTGCACTATATATACAACTATGACTAGATGAGTCTTTTGGACAAACATTAAGTTGTCTGTGTATTTATTTTTGTAATCATGTGTTTCAGAGGTGCTTGACTGTAAATATAAGAACGGAGGGTGTCTGCATTACTGCAGTCAGTCAGAGCAGGCGGCAGGTGTTGTGTGCAGCTGCGCAGACGGTTATCAGCTGGATGAAGACGGACGGAGCTGCAATCCATCAGGTACAAACACAACCCTGTGCAGCCAATGTTGCCGAACTCAAATTCTTAAACAATTAGAATTTATTATTATTATTATTATTTATTTTAGTGCTGTCAAATGATTAATTGTGATTAATCGCATTCAAAATAAAAGTTTTTGTTTACATAATATGTGTGTGTGCTGTGTATATTTATTATGTATATATAAATACAAACACATGAAGAAAAATATGTTATGTTTATATATTAAATATATTTATATATAATATGTGACCCTGGACCACAAAACATAAGGTTCAATTTTTGAAATTGAGATGTATACACCATCTGAATAAATAAGCTTTCCATTGATGTATGGTTTGTTAGGATCGGATAATATCTGGAATCTGAGGGAGCAAAAAAATCAAAATACTGAGAAAATCATCTTTAAAGTTGTTCAAATGAAGTTCTTAGCAATGCATATTACTAATCAAAAATGAAGTTTTGATATATTTACGGTAGGAAATTTACAAAATATCTTAATGGAACATGATCTTTACTTAATATCCTAATGATTTTTGGCATAAAAGAAAAATCGATCATTTTGATTCATACAATATAATTTTGGCTATTTCTACAAATATACCTGTGCTGCTTATGACTGCTTTTGTGCTCCAGGGTCACATATACAATATAAGAATATGAATATATAAATGTATAAGCATGTAAATATTTTCAAAATATATACTGTATGTGTGTGCGTTTATATATACATAATAAAAATACACAGCACACATACAATGTAAACATAAACTTTTATTTTGGATGCGATTAATCGTTTTACAGCACTAATTTATTTATTTATTTATTTGTAACCTTATCATTTATGTAAGACTTTAAATTTATTATGAAATTAATTATTTGTGCATTAGAAAATAAAGCCTTTTTAGGACCATTAGCATGATTGTCATATATATAGTAATATAGTAATATAACATTTCCCCACAAATTTACATCACCACTTTCTTAAGTAGTCATTATTCTCAAAAATAATATATGCATTACTATATTTCATTACATTAAAGACAAATTTGATCATATATAAATATCTGTGTGTGTGTGTGTGTCTTATATAGTTTTATTAAGTTCTGTTATTTATTTTTATTTATTTTAGTACTTCAAATTTTAATTTAATTGTTTTTATTTGATTTGATTTAATACATTTATTTTCATGCTATTTTTTTTTTTTTTTTTAGTAAACTCTACACTTGTAAATATAAAGGTGCTTAAAAGCGTCTTCACAGCGATGCCACAGAAGAAGCATTCAGTCAAAGCTTCTTTAAAGAACATCTCTTTCTTACCTTTTTATAATCTGAAGAAAGAAACAGAAAGGTTCTTCAGATGTTAAAAGTTCTTTATGGAACCATTTAGACAAAAAGGTTCTTCAATGGCATCGTGAAGCACCTTTATTTTTAAGAGTGTAATAACCTATTCATAATAATAATCATATATTTTCCAAATACTATGCATTTTTTTTTTCATGATAATTGCCCTATGGTTATTTTCCTAAATGTAAACCCTTAATACATGGATGTGTGTGTTAGTGCAGTATCCCTGTGGGAAGCAGTGGATTGGAGGGATCATGTCTCGCTCACTGGATGATATAAGCCTCACGGACCCTGATTATGCAAACCACACCCACAGCACCACAAACTCCTCCCACTCATTACATAAAAACAGTTCACTGGACAACTCGACTCACACATCAAACCAAACCTCACCTGTGTCACCGGACGAGCGGTCTGACACAGGAAGTGACATCAGCGGCGTGAATGAGGACGCACGCATCGTTGGCGGTCAGCTGCAGAGTCAGGGCGGGAGTCCGTGGCAGGTCAGCTTTCTCTGATCATTCAGGAAATGCTATAGCGTTTTTGAACCATACTATAGTAAAGTACTTGAATTAATATAAACAAATAACTTTACCCAATACTGTACTAAGTTCTCTACAACTATCAGGTATATTATACTACAATACACTACAGTTTACTATAGTAAAAACTCAAGTATACTACAGTATTTATTACAGCTTATCAGTTCACTACAGTTAATACTACAGTATGCTGTGTTGTAAATACTATAATATATATATTAGTGCTGTCAAACGATTAATTGCAATTAATCGCATCCAAAATAAAGGTTTTTGTTTACATAATATATGTGTATACTGTGTATATTTATTATGTATATATAAATACACACACATGCATGTATATATTTAAGAAAAATATGTTGTTTATATATTAAATATATTTTTATATAATATAAATTATATGAATATAAATATATACATGTAAATATTTTCAAAATATATACATGCATCTGTGTGTATTTATACATGCATGATAATTATACACAGTACACACACATATATTATGTAAACAAAAACCTTTATTTTGGATGCAGTTAATCGCGATTAAACTTTAGTACAGTATATACAGTATAATACACTTTACTATAGTAAGGTTCAAAAACACTATAGTATTTACTATAAATTACTTGTATTTTTCATGCGGGACAGTCATCACCAGTGTTGGGGAGTAACTATTTACATGTAACTAAATTACGTAATTTAATTACAAAATAAGGTTACATTTTATTTTAAGGTGTCATTGTTACAGTGTAATTATACATTTAAAGGGATACTCCACCCCAAAAGTAATATTAATTAACTACATGTATTTACTATATGGTTTGGGTTTGGCTTAGTGTTACTTGCATGTAATTATGCATAATTTAGTGTTATTATAATAGTAAGTACATGTAACGTGTAACAAGAACACCTTAGATAAATGTAATTGTAATCAGTTACAGTCACTGAAAAAAAATTTTTTTTTCACACACCCACATACAGATTTAATTGATTTCTTTCATAAATTGCAGTGACTGCTCTAAAATATGAGACACCAGTGTTTTAAGAGGATAGGACACGTGCGATTAATAGTTGAAAACATTAGAAATTTAGAAAAGTAATCAAATGTTATCAGTTACATTACTTTAATAAAGGGTAACCAGTAACCTATTACATGTCCAAACTAACCTTGCCAGCACTGAAGCGTTCAGTATGATCTGCAGGTTCTGCTTCGTCGTGAGGATGAGTACGGGTTCTGCGGCGGCTCTCTGATCAGTCAGCGCTGGGTCGTGACGGCAGCTCACTGTCTCCAGCAAACACCGGATCACGTGACCATCGGTGAGTGACTCTAGATGCTTCATATGAGCTTGTGTTACAGCACAGCCGTTATGACTGTGAATATCACACTAAAGTATCTATCAGATGCAAGATTAATATTTATACTGTATATAGATAGTCATGTATATATAGATTTTTGTAATTAATAATTTTATTTATTTATTTTTTGATGAATAGAAAGTTTAAAAAGAACAATATTTATTTGAAATATTAACTAAATTAATAATAAAATAATGTGAATTAAAATATAAATTTTTAGCAGTATATCAGCTGTATTTTCCATATATAGCATATATTTATTATATATGTGAGTGTATATTTCTAAGAGCATTTTGATTTTGTATATTAATTTATATATAGAAATAAAAATGTCATATTTATTTATCATATATATATATATATATATATATGAAGAGTTTATTTGCAAAACAGATAACTCTTTAATTTTCAAAAATCATGTTTTTATTATGTTATCATGTTTTTATTGTGTTAGTTTTACTGTATTTTTTAACCAAATCAAACTAAGGCAACTGCAATTTAATTGAGATTAATTGGAATGCACAATGAAAAAACATGATTTATGAAAATGGTTAAAAACGGAGTTATCTGTTTTTGCAAATGAACTCTTCATATACATATATATATAATATATATAATATTAACATATGTGGGCAAAATATTATGATATAATTTTTATATATAAATATACAAAATCACATTTATAATAACTGTTAATGTAAATGCAATAACTATTAATACATCAATATCATCCTGGACACAGTGTTTATTTTTACTTATAAGAATAAATTAAGTACAAGAAATGCATATTATAATGTGTAGTTTGTTTGTTTATTTATTTGTTTGTTTATTTATATATTTTGTTTTAAATTGACTTTGTATGTTCAAAAGCACCACTACTTGTAATATTTAGTATTACAACTTTTTTATTTGTATACAAATTTATACATTATGCATTAGCATGTATTTTTTGTATTTATTTTTTCTGATTTAAAATCATTGTCCAAGATTATTATTTATGTATTACAGTAATGAGAATTATGTCTTTGTTTTCATTACAATAATAAAAATTTGTTAGAACATGCTTAATTGTCAGGAAAAATATCTTAATGTTATTAATATATATATATATATATATATATATATATATATATATATATATATATATATATATGTATGTGTGTGTGTGTGTGTGTGTGTGTGTGTTATTTTAGTATCATTGATATGCTATTATTAGTAGTATTTTTATGTTCATATTATATATTATATTATATACTAGACAAAAATTATATTATTTTTATAAATTGTATTTTTTATTTTTAGTTTTCATTTTAATTTGAGTGATTTTGATGTCATGTGTTTTGTTTTTTTAAATATATAGTATTGTGTAGTACTACTAGGGGTGGCACGGTACCGAACCGTCACGGTACGGGCGTCTCGGTTCGGTGCATGAAGCCTTACGACGAATACAGGCAATTCACCCCCAATCCAGAAGGAGGCGCCCGCAGTAATGCAGCGCTGTTTGATAACCGCCAGCAGAAGAACAGCAAATGCAGAGTTGCGCACTTGAAAACAAAGCCCCCAGACAGTGACCATGTGCTGATTCTGAACACATCTCTCACATAGACTGACAAAGGAGTATACTTTAAAGGCTTGCGCACTCAACTGTGTATCCTATCTCTCTCATTCGGCACAAATCCAAATATTCCATAATATTTCCATATTTGCGATGTAATGTATCTGAATGCTAAACTATTATTTATTATGTAAATGATAGGCTTTGTACTTCAGTCGCGTTCCAGCGGTGCTGTTTGGTTCACTGTATTTTATTTTGATAAAGTACCAACTGCGCTGTCAAGTTAGCAATGCTGGAACTGATGTGTGTGTGTGTGTGTGTGTGTGTGTGTGTGTGTGTGTGAGTGTGTGTGTGCGCGCGATCACTTCAACTGTTTCCTTATACCAGCAGAATCAACTGTAAACACTTATTATCTTATTAATAATCACTGTATAAAGGTCTGCTTTTATTTGTGTACACTCACAATGAAAACAAAACAGATTCTATATATATATAACATGTAATAATATTTAGTATTTTCACATCTAGATGGAAAAAATTGTAATTTGCACAACTGTCTGTTCAAAATAAATGAAAAGAAACTGAGCATAGTAGATTTATTTTTTTTCCCTGTTGTACCGAAATTGTATCTAACCGTGACCCCCGAACCGAGGTACGTACCGAACCGTGACATCTGTGTACCGTGCCACCCCTGAGTACTACGTTACTGTAAACTGTTTTTTTATTAAGTTATTTTAGTACTTCAACTTAAACTGAACAAAAATGAAAAATCTTAGCTACGCAATTAAAATAAAAGCAGTGTTCAGTTAATGTTTATTTTAAGTAATGAAAATCTTTTTTTTAAATAGTTTTAATATATAATATACATTTAATATATAAACATAACATATTTTCTTAAATATATACATGCATGTGTATCTATTTATATATATGTAATAAATATACACAGTACACACACACATATTATGTAAACAAAAACGTTTATTTTGGATGCGATTAATCGTTGCCCAGCACTAGTTTTAATTTTAGATAACAATAACAACCCTGATATGATACAAGCATCATAAAATTGGCATCAAAATGTCATTTATTTGCTTTAATTTTGTAACGCTCCTGCAGGCGACTTCGATAAGATGCGTCCCGACAAAGACGAGCAGAAGGTCTCGGTGCAGAAGATCGTCCTCCACCCTCACTTCCACGACTACACCTTCGACAGCGACATCGCCCTGCTCTATCTGTCCCGTCCCGTGGCTCTGGGGCCCTTCTCCGTCCCCGTGTGTCTGCCGGACGCCGGTCTGGCCGCTCGTCTGCTGAGGCCCGGGGAGCAGGGCCTGGTGTCGGGATGGGGATCCACGGGCTTCCTGCGGCGCTCGTCTCGGTTCCTGAGGAAGGTGCTGCTGCCGGTGATCGATCAGATGAGCTGCATCAACTCCACCGAGAACGTCATCACCGACAACATGTTCTGCGCCGGATACCTGCTGGAGGAGATGGACGCCTGCACCGGGGACAGCGGCGGCCCCTTCGTAGTCAACTACAGGGGCACCTGGTTCCTGGCCGGCGTGGTGAGCTGGGGCGAGAGATGCGCCGCCGAGGGCAAATACGGCGTTTACACCAGACTGGGAAACTACTTACCCTGGATACACCAGGAGATGATGAAAGAGGAATCGGGACGCAGCCGGAGCCAATCCACTACTGAAGCTCCATAGCACTGCTGGGATTAAAACATAACCCATACGGCAAAACAGAGTTTTGAAAAATATTTTTAACTATAAATAAAAATATACAACAAATTTTATATATATATATATATATATATATATATATATATATATATATATATATATATATATATATATATATATTTACATTAATATTTTCTACCAATACATTTTTGGGCAATTTTTTTACATTTATTTTTAAAGCATGTATATTTTTCATTATATTTACAGTGAACATAACCAATAAAAAAAAAATCTAAAATATTAAGCACCTTTACAGCAAAAAAATAAATAAAATAATAATAATAATAGTATTTTCAAAAATACTTTTTAAATATATTTAAAAATTTTTTAAAAACAAACAAACAAAAAAAACATATGACCCCGGACCCCAAAAACAGTCATAAGGGTCAATTTATTGAAATATATAATCTGAAAGCTGATAAATAATCTTTCCATTGATGTATGGTTTGTTAGGATCGGATAATATTTGTCTGAGATACAACTATTTGAAAATCTGGAATCTGAGGGTGCAAAAAAATCTAAATATTGAGAAAATCACCTTTAAAGTTGTTCAAATGAAGATCTTAGCAATGCATATTACTAATAAAAAATTAAGTTTTGAAATATTTACGGTAGGAAATTTACTAAATATCTCCATGGAATATCCTAATGATTTTTGGCATAAAATAAAAATGTTTAATTTTGACACATACAATGTATTGTTGGCTATTGCTACAAATATACCTGTGCTGCTTATGACTGCTTCTGTGCTCCAGGGTCACAATTTTTGCTGTACTATGTTTAAAATATATTTATGTAAATATATTTTCTACCAACATATTTTTTGGTCATTTATGATATTTCAAAAATACAATTGTATGTTTTTAAAAGCAGTAAAAAAATATATTTGCCCTCCATATGCCATTATGATTTACAGTAAATGTAACAAATGGGAAAAAACTCAAAAATATTTTTCAACATGTTTCAAAAATGGCCAAAAAATATTTTTTTCAAAATATATTTACGTATATAAATATATTTATATATAAATTCTTTAAAAAAAAAATCATTCAAAATTTTCTGAAAGCATTAAAAAATATTTTGCCCTCCATATAATTCAAATTACTTTGCCTTTACATGTATTTCAGTTTAAAAAATACATTAAAATAACTTACGTTTGAAGAAAAGATGTATATCATCTATAACGTGTGCGAACATATACTACAGTTTACAATGTTCCAAAAAATACAATATATCTAAAAAAAATGAAACATTATCAAATCATTGTATAAAATCTGTAAACATATACATTATATAAAAAATAACATCTTTTTAAAAATGTAAAAATTATTGAAGGTAGACTACTATAAGATCGGAAATGTATTTTTTTCCCCCTGAAATACAATTAAATATATTTTGGCATGAAAGTTGAATCTAAATTTATTTCAAATTTTAAAAATATATTTAATTTATCTTCACTGTTTACAACATATTTTGGCCAGACAAAAAAAAAATATTTCTTTCCATATGGGAGAGACATCTGCGTGTCTGAAATGAAGCAGGATCTTTTCTCTTTATTAACATCATAAAACTTACACTGCAAAAAACAAACAAACAAACAGTGCACAACACTACAATAACAACCCATTAATTAAAGTAAATGCAGTAACTAACAATAAGCAAGATATTTGTTACAGTATTTAATATTTGTCAGTCTATATCAGCTCAGATCCATTAAATAATATTAACAGATAAAACCTTTTATTTTAATAATGTAGCAGTAAATGTTGAAATGAACTAAGATTTTAAAATATTTTTTCCCATGTTAATTAATGTGAAGTACCGGAAGCTTTTTGTGAAGCGTTATCAATGTTTTGCTTGTTAATTATTTGTGCATCTTTTTTAATGTTTTATTTTTCTTACAAAGCATCAAGCAATAGATCAAATAACTCTGAAAAAAAAAGTGATGAAACATGCATCTGTTCTGTACGTGACTAAGGAAGTGATTTCATATAATAAAACAATTTTTCATGCTATCTTATGCTTATTTTTTCAGTTAACAAGTCCTATTTTTCCACTTGTTAATGTCCGATATCCACGTTATTGAAAGATTATAATCTGACTTCCAAGCAAAGCAATGCATTTCCTAGAAACCTGTATGCCAAAAAAATATTTTTATATTTCAATTATATTTCAAAACATACAAAAATTGTCAATAAATATCACTAATTTACATTTTAAAAAATATTTTAATATATTTTAGGTACTTGTATTTATATAGCTGTATTTAAATATATGTTTTGTGACCATTAAAAAATATAGAGGAAGTATATCTAAATTTAAATATCTCAAAATACATTTTTTAGCGACTCGATATTTATTTTTTGTTTGGAGATGTATAATTTTTTTCGAGTACATTTCGTTTGGCATTTAAAGAGTGTATATATATATATATATATATATATGTGTGTGTGTGTGTGTGTGTGTGTGTATATATACACTTTAAAAATATATATTTTTCATATCTTTGAAAATATATACAGCATATATTCATGTATGTAATTTTATTTATTGATACAATTTCTTTCATATGTGTTCACACTGTACAAAACATATTTGGTGAATTTCCTACAGTACCAGTCAAGATTTTTTTAGGTTGGAAACGTAATATTATAATTTGGAAAATGTTCAATATTCTAAATTTCTCACGTGATATTTCTAAGATTTTGTCTAATATCATTGGTGACTGATGTTTTGAGTAAGAGGGTCTTTATGAGCCACTGATCATTATTATTAATAGTTATTACAGAATTAAATTACATTACAGTTTTAAAATCCATAAACTAAACCATTTGTTTTAAAACGATATATGCAAACATAACAAAATAATGAAATAAAAAGCAAAAGGTCAGGAGAACATGAGTAAAATGTCGGACATGGAAACTCTTTATTATGAAAGATACATCGGAACCAAAGAGCAAAACATTCCCAGAGTAGTTCTCTGGGCTCTGAACACATAGCAAACGCGGCTCCGCTAAACTCACGCAGCTACAGCACAGACGCACGGCATTATGGGAATCTGACTGCAGAACCGCTGGAGAATCAAAGACTGAATCTGACAGAAACACAGGAGGCGGAGGTCAGAGCGGCATGCGGTTCCCCTCCACGCTGATCTTCACCGCGTGCCCCGTCTTCGTCAAGCGCTTGATGTCCGCGAAACGCCGCATCTGTTTATCTACTCGCGACAAACCCTTCTTCAGCGGAGCCTGAGCGAGAGAGCAAGCAGAGAGAGAGTCAGAACACTGAAAAACATTCAAGCACAAGACAAATAGAATTATAAATCTAGTTAAAAAAATTTTAAAAATTAAAATTCATTAACTTCTAGTAACAAAAAAAAAAAAAATCTCAACTGAAAAAAGTTTATTTTTATTTAATGGAGCATACGACAAAAAAAAAAAAAAAAAAAAAAAAGTACGGAAAAATTAAAGAAGAAACTACTGAATGCAAAATCAAGTCAATTATAAAAATGCTTTTAAAAAAGGGAAAACTCTACTAATATTATTAAAACAACCAAAAACAAGGCATTTAAAATATATATATATATATTATATTTAAAAAAAAACTGAAAACTACTATAAACAAGCAGCAAATAAAAAAATAATAAAATTTAAGAAAAATACAGGAAACTACTAAAAGCAAAATCAAGTCAAATAAAAATATGCACTTACAAAAACTTTACTATAAACCCAAAACAAGGAAAACTACTAAACGTTAGAACAAATCAACTGAAAACACTTCTTTTAAAAAGGATACTACTATAAATAAAAAAATAGGCAATTTTAGATATTTACTTAAAAGACAAAAAAGGAAACTAAAGCAAATTAAAAATAAATTTCATAAAACAAGCAAAATCTAATTTTAAAAAAATGCATTAAAAAGGGGGAAGCTACTACAACAATCAAATACAAGGCAGTTAAATTGCACTTTTTATATTTATTTAAAAAAAGAAAATACTTCAAGCAACAAATTTTATAAAAATTTAATACTAAACAAAAAATAAATAAATAAAGTCAAAATGTGAATTTGGAAAAAAAAAAAAAATGTAAACTACAAACCAAAAACAAGCCAATGAAGAAAAAATTAAATTAATATAAGCAAAAAAATAAAATAAAAAGACTACTACTACAATCAAATTCAAGCCAGTTAAATTGTACTTTTTATATTTAAAACAAGAAGAAAAAAAAACTACTATAACAGGGTTGCTGCAGGATTATTAAGCTCAAATTTAAGGCTTTAAGACCTGCACAAATCAAATTAATACCATATGAGCGGGGTAGGGCAATGTCTACGGTAAACTGTAAAATGAATGTAAAAAGCATGATTTACAGTTCAGATAGAAGTTTTCACGAAACAAAAAGTTTTATAAAATTATACACTTCACATTTCAGCCTTTAAACCATTTTTAAGAAAATGGATGAGTCAAAAGTATTAATTATATTGATTTAAACAATTATCAATAAATTATTATATGTGATCCTGGAGCACAAAACCAGTCTTAAGTCGCTGGGGTATATTTGCAGCAATAGCCAACAATACACTGTATGGGTCAAAATTATTGATTTTTCTTTTATGCCAAAAATCATTAGGATATTAAGTAAAGATCATGTTCCATGAAGATATTTTGTAAATTTCCTACTGTAAGTGTATCAAAACTTAATTTTTGATTAGTAATATGCATTGCTAAGAACTTCATTTGAACAACTTTAAAGGTGATTTTCTCAATATTTAGATTTTTTTGCAGCCTCAGATTCCAGATTTTCAAATAGTTGCATCTCAGACAAATATTGTGCTATCATAACAAACCATACATCAATGGAAAGCTCATTTATTTATTTATTTATTATGATGTAGAAATCTCAATTTTGTAAAAATTGACACTTAAGACTGGTTTTGTGGTCCAGGGTCACATATTAATTAAATAACATACAAACATTTTAGTGTTTAGATTTTTATAATGAATTATCTCCTTATCGATCCACCAGTTCACATTTACAGCTCTGCGTGTTTGCAGGGTGAAAACATGGGTCGATTTTTGCATTGGTCTGAACAAAAACAACCCAATGTTCCTGCAGTACTGGAGGCTGAGTTCTAGGACCGCATAGGACCCTATTTTTTGGGACAGCATCATCTATTCCAACAGAGGAGACCTGATTCAAACAAACAGATGCAAACAAACAGCACATCAGACGTGAAGCGCTGCGGCTAATGAACTGAAGTCTCGCACAGACACAAGTCTTCTTTCCAAGAAAACTGAATTTTAAACCAGAATATATTGAATATTGAAATAAATTAGGTTAAATATTTCAAGAGCGTTACCAACAGGTATGTTTAGAGTTAGGAGTTGGTTAGGACAATAATTAAGTGTATACAATTAAATAACTACATAATTCCTTAAAAATAATAATATACAGAATTGAATATGCAAGCGCTATAACAAGTCTCATTTAGCCTAACGCAGTACACGTAGCAAGAGATTTTTTAATTATATAATAAACAAAAAGAAAGCATAGAATAGACAAAGAATAGTGTTAGAGGCCTTTTTTGCTTTTGTTAATTGTATAATAAATAAAAAGAAAACAGAATACAAAAAAAGATTAGAAAAGCTAGTGTTATTTTTTTTTTTAAAGAATAGAATTAAAATAGAGAGAGGTGTGACGTTCTTCATTCTCTCTTACATTCTTTTTGGCTCATTAAAAATGAATCTTGGTTTGATAGGACTGGCTGGAAGACCTGACACAACACATACATGCAAAAAATAAATTAAATAATTAAAAAAAAAAAAAAAAAACTATAGGGTCCTAGAAATCCAGTTCTGAAACTACAGCCTCCGGAGCTCACAACAACAGCGCTAGTGAACATGCAGATTCATTCTCTGCCAGCAGGAGGCGCTTTGGAACGGTTTCCCCGGTAACAGCGGAACACAACGCAGCGCAGCACCGGACTTTGAAACGTGCTGCGCTCATATTTTATTTACAGCCTTTTGAAGTTTAATCGTCACATTAAGCTGTGTCGCGATTCTGGTCTGTACCCAAATTTAAGACCTCTTAAAATCATAATTAAGACAATTTAAGACTTTTTATGACCTTAAATTTGATCAAGTAAATTTAAGACCTTTTAAGACTTAAGGACCCGCGGGAACCCTGTATAAGCAACAAATTTTATAAAAATTAAATACTAAAAGACAAACAAAAAAACTAAAAGAGTCAAGTGAAAATGTGCATTTGGAAAAAAAATAGAAACTACAAACCAAACAAGCCAATTAAAAAAAATTTAATAAATACAAATGAAAAAAAAAAAAGTGCTACTACAATCAAACCCAAGCCAGTTCTTGTGAGTGCAAACCGGGCAGTTATTATATGTCATGTTCTTGAGCATGTTTGCATTTGTATTTTATCATAGGTTTGTCTCAGTAGCGGTTATATATATATATATATATATATATATATATATATATATATATATATATATATATATATATATATATTCAGCACGAACATGTCAAGAACACAGGCCTGAGGCGCTGGAGTTTAGTGGACCGGTCATGTGACCGTCACAGAAACTCAAATGCTCTCATACACACACCACGAACAGTTACTCTGCTCTGTATTTGTGGTGAAATCATCCAAACCCACTTTAACTGGTGTTAGTTGGGGTTTGTGAACGCTCATGCAGACACTTACTGCCCCCTCAGGCAGGAGCGTGTAACTACAGCGGCATTCGGTTTCCCTCAATGCTGATTTTCACAGCTCCCTGCGGCCGCCGCTGCTTCCTCTGCTCCGCAAAACGCCGCTTGTGTTTCTCCAGCAGGCCGATGCCCTTCCTAAAGCTCCTCTACCAATCACACAACAGTAAACAAACTCCTCCACCAATCAGCTTCAGAGGAGATAAACCTAAGCATGGTTGTTTCTCTATCCTGCCTCATGCTTCCTGTGCAGACTCCTCCCACTCTTTAGTTGAGCATGAGACGCTTGTCAATCATTCTTCTAGAGTTAAGCCCTGCCCACACACAAGCCCCGCCCACTCACTCTGTTTGAATCCATATCCACGTTCCATTTGGGCCGAACCACGTAATCCTTATTGGACGGCATGGGCACACGAGCTCGAGCACAGAAACCCGGGTCACCCGGCCGCAACGCCCTGATAAACAGAGAGATATTAAATCATATAATCCAAACTAAACAGCCTGTGTGTGCATGTCACGGTTTACATTACAATAAATAAAAAAAATTTAAAAAAGGAAATTATAATGAATTACACAATTTATATAATGCATTTTTAAATTATAATAGACTTTCTTAAAATAATAAAATATTACGTGATCATTTTCATTAAGAATTAGCATTCATAAAAATATTATAAGGAATTACACAAATTATATAATGCATCTTTAAGCTATAATATAATAAACATTTAATTGTAATAAATAATAAAATATCACTATAAAATATTAATATATTATAGAATATTTAAAGAAAATAATTTATAAATTATTATAATTTTTTAATTATACAATTACAATGTTTTATAATAATTCAAAATAAATTTAAATATATTAAAATATTAAATTATCATCATTTCCATTCATTAGGATTAACAAAAATGTTTATAAAATACATTCATATTATAATTTAAAATGTATTATATAATATATAAGTATGTTTTATTATAAAAAATATTAAATTATAATCATGTTAAACAGCACTAATACAAAATAATTAATTACAAAATTACATAATATTTTTATCTATAATTATTAATTAATAATAATAATTAATAATCACTTTCATCAATTAGCATTAATAAAAATATTGAATAATGAATTACACATTTCTATAATACATTTTAAATTACAATAAATAAATTATTATAATAAAATATTAAATTATAATTAATGACAAATTATATACTACATATGTAAATATGTAAAATAAAATATATTTAAATTAACTTCTGCAATTTTCATAACATTAAGCACATTTATATAACAAATCAGTTAAATTGTAGGGTATTTAGTCAATAAAAAAAAAAAAAAAAAAAACATTAAAACAGGCTTTATTATCTATTTCTGCATACATGTCATGAGGCTCTGGAGTGAAATATGATTGAGATGTTCTTGACAGGTTACGTGTGATTCACTATAAAACTTCACTACAATACTACATGAAATAGAAATGAGTGGTGTGGTGTTAAGAGAGACTCACTTCTCCTCTCCGGTGAGCACCTTCTCCAGATCTCTGCGAGGAGTCTGTCCTCCTGAGCTGTGGGAGCAAGCAGACTGAGAATGAGCCAATCACACGCATGCTCTCAGCGTCCGAGTCACGAGTCTGTTCAGCTTTGCTCATCTGATCCACATCGGCCAGGTTTGAATTAGTGTGCGTTTGGGTTTGATCACATACACATGAATGCAAAACCTCAGCACACACACACACACACACAGGGAATGCAGAGACTCACAGACTTTTAGTGTTTAACAAACTTGAGATGAGAATGAATGAAAATGGGGTGATGGAGAGGGTGAGTTTGGGGTTAAAGCTCAAAGGTCAAGACACCACATTCTCCACTACTGAGACTGAATAATGTAACAGAATCTGATCCAGCTGCACAATTTGAAAAAAAAAAAAAAAAATGTAACAGCAATTTCTGATAAAAATTTAATTGACTTAAAATGTGAACTTTTAAAAACAAACAAAAAAGCTCTAAGTTTGCTGCGCTTATTTGTAGGTTTAAACAATTAAATAATAATAATATATTTTGTTGTACTGTGAAAAAATTATATATAGTTTATTATTATTATTATATAGAAATTAAACAAAAGATATACCATTTCATAGGAAAAATCTAGTATTTAAGAAAAATAAAATTAAGATAAATGATTATAAATAAATATTCAAATATTATCATAATTTCACAAACAAAATCTGGTATTAAAGATAGATTACTACTATTATTTTATTTACACTAAAATATATAATTACAATATGTATGATTATAATATCTATTAAAAAATTCAAACTAAATTAATAACATTATTAAACTATTATTGTTGTTGCTATAAGAATTATTATTATTATTAAATAAAAATATTAGAATAAAAACATCATTGCAACTTCACAGAAAAAATCTATTTAATAATAAATTATTATTGTTGTTTTATTTGTTTTAATACATATATTTATGGATATAATAATAATAATAATAATAATAATAATAATAAGTATTATTTTCTTTTTCAAACACAATAAATTTTTTATTATTTACTACTCAATCACAATTTTGGTTTTTCAATTAATCACGCAGCCCTGATTCTAACGAACCAAGATCACCTGGGCCGTATTCACAAAACATCTACAGGCTAAAAGTAGCTCATAACTCACCAATTTAGGAGAAAATCTTAAAAATAATGGGCGTCAATCCTAAATTTAGGACTCCTACATTTTTGTTCAAAAAGCATTTTACACAGTGTTTTAGTGCTAAAACTAGCTCCTAAACCTGTGAAACGTTAGGAGCAGTGAAGTCACTACGACCAAACCACAAACTATCCTAAAATAGCTGTTTCCGGCAATCTGCCTCAGAATATAAACTCTTAGTGGTGAGATCAAATGTTTTGTGAATACAGGCCCTGATCTAATAGAATCTGATTAAATAGAACAATAAAACAGAAAAGAAAAGAATAGAACGATTGTTTCTATCTTTCACACACACATCAGTGTTAGAAACATTACTGATCTTGAGACGGTCCAGAAGGTTCATGCTCAAACACACACACACACACACACAGAACCTGAGCGCCGGGGCAAAGACGTCTGGCTCGTCGCGTCTCTCAGACGTCTGAGGCTCACTTACACGCCACAGGAAGAGGAAGGAGGGACAGAATGACAGTGAGGAATGACAGATGATTGACAGGCGGAGAGTGTGTGTGTGTGTGTGTGTGTGTGTGTGTGTGTTACCTGAGGCGTCTGCGCGGGGCGACCTGCTGGTCCAGGTCTCTCTGCTCTCTCTCTTCTCTCGTCATTCCCTTGTAGTTGGACGATAAACCGAAGATGGGCCGTGACCACTCGTCTGCACACACACACACACATCACTGCAGGAACACACTCACACAGATCCAGATATGGTAAAGCAGAAGTGTTCGTACTGATGAGTTTGAGCGCGAGGTCTTTGTTCGGTCGAGACTCTTTCGGGTGTTTGTAGAGGTACATGACGGCTCGGCCGATTCCGCTGAGCTTCAGTGTTTCCTGACTCACGCTGGGCAGCTGAGGACAAACAAACCAGTTTAAAAATTAAACAACACTAATCATCATCATCATCATCAGAATAGAAAAAAAAAAATAATAATAATAATAAATACATAAGTATAAAATAAAAGTCTCTCTCATAACTAAGCATAATCCCCTGACAAACACAGAATGTAATAAAAATATAAAAAACCCATTTAAATAAAAAAAACAATATTAAACAAAAGTAAAAAAAAAAAAAAAATTATAAAAAAACAAAACAAAAAACAAACAAAATGTATACACATCTCACATAAATATGAAAAATAAAATAAATAATAAAACAATATTAGTAATTATAATACTACTAATAAAGCAATAATAATAATAATAATTAGTAACAAAATAATAATCAAAATGTAATACACAATCACGGAATGTAATAACATAAAAAGTAATCTAAATAATAAACTATTTAAAATAGTAAATAACTAAAACTACATCCCCTTGCTCAATAATAATAATAATAATAATAAAAAATATATAAAAAAACATACATAAAAAATACAAATCTAAATAATAATAAACCATTCAAAGTCATAAAAATAAAACTACATCCCCAAGCTTAATACACAAACACAGAATGTAATAAAAATCATGTAATTATTATTTTTTTAAATATACAATAAATAAAGTTAAAAAAATATAGCCCCTAAAAAATAAAATAATAATAATATTATTATTATAAACCATAGAATAAAAATAATGTAGATTAAAAAAAAATAATAATAATAATAATAATACTGGAAAAATAATAAAAGTACAAGTAGAAGAAAAAGATTACAATATAGCTCTACCTCAATAGACAATCATAGAATGCAATAATAAAAACATTTTTTTAAAAAGCTGCAGACTCACTTCCTGCAGGATCTTGAGCAGCTCCTCTCGTATCTTGAGCGCTGGGAGACTCTTATCCGGGAGAGGACTGATCCATTCCTTTATGGCCATCATCACACCGCTGTCTATGAACGTCTCCTTCAGATCCTGCCTGCAGTGCACACACACATTTAAACCACTCTAAATTCAGTTTGCTTTCGTCCTGGAGCTACAGCGAGGTGAACACAGGAAGAGGAAACACTCACTTCTTTAAATGCATCACCACTGTGGGCAGCAGCATGAGCTTCTTCAGAGCCGGTTTCTTCTGACTGTTCAGAGTCCGGTCCTCCTGAAACACACACACATCAATTTTAAATGTTTTTGAAAGAAGTGGATTCCATTTTTTCTGCTGGTTAAATTAAAATTGTAGTAGGAAGCATGTCTAATTTAATCATGTATGTCAACGTATACAACTCAATTTATTAAAATATTAACAAAAATTAAACTTTAAGGGCCCGTTTCTCCCTAAATCCCGGTTTCTTTTTGCGGTTTAATATTCACCGACACTAGTCCATATTGCAATATGATCCATTTAAATTTTTCTGGACTCCATTTTAAAGGGTTAAATTAAATTTACTGCATTTTCCACATCACAGAAATTATACTTCTGCTCATCAAGGCTGCATTAATTTGATCAAAAATACAGTAAAAACAGTGAAATATTTTTACAACTTAAAACAGCTGTTTTCTATGTGAATGTATGTTAAAATGTAATTTATTTCTGTGATGCGCAGCTGTATTTTCAGCATCATTACTCCAGTCTTCAGTGTCACATGATCTTCAGAAATCATTCTAATATGCTGATTTGCTGCTTAAGAAACATTTCTGATTATTATCAATGTTGAAAACAGTTGTGCTGCCCAACATTTTTGTGGAAATTGAGATTAATTTTATTTTTCAGGATTCACAGATGATAGAAAGTTCAAAAGAACAGCATTTATTTGAAACAGAGATCTATTGTAACATTATAAATGTCTTTACTGTCACTTCTGATCAGTTTAATGCATCCTTGATTAATAAAAGCATTCATTTCTGCCACTAAACTTTTGAACGGTAGTGTAACCAAACTCCACGTAAATCAGCAGCATGTCACAGACACTGTAGACGCTCAGCTATATATAACCCAGACTCTCTCACACACACACACCTCTGCAGCTTCTGTCATTTTGGTGATCATGGCGCTCACAACATCATCGGCGTCACTGATGAACGTCCCTCCGTCTCGATTGCGTCTGCGTTTGCCGCTCTGAGCTTTCTTACGAGCCAGCATGATCTCAAAGTCTGACATGAAGGACATGCTGAAACACACACACACACACAAACGATTATCATGTGCATGTGAAAAGAAACAGAGCTTTATAGCAGCAGGAGTCTGTGAATTGACGTCCTGTTTGCTGTGAGTATAGTATTACTCTTTTCCTCC
>NC_081169.1:26901288-27061288 GCF_012432095.1 Onychostoma macrolepis | reverse complement strand
CATTTTTTATTATTTTTTTTAAATTGTGTTTTTAATTTTGAAATGTTTTCAAAATGTCTTCAAGTGAAAACGACAGATAGAGATTTTCTAATTAATCTAATTCATGTTATAGATCTTACTATAAACAGTTAACCCATGCATGTGTTTATTTTTATTGATTTTACCTCGTAATGTTTAATTGAAAAGTCATAAATGGACCTTCTCATGAAAACAACACAGTAATAATTTTCACACAATACATAAGAAAAACCACTACTTCATGCTTTCATCACAACTTTATATTGTTTGACGTATTTATGAGCAGTGTATCAAGCAGAAAGCATTTCATTTGTGAGATCTTATGCTTTCTTTTAAACAGCCATGCCATTGGCAGTTCAATGCCACTGCTACGAACCAGTTCTTCAGATCTTGCTATCTTAGATGCAAGAGAATAAAATTACTTGCCATTACTCTTACAAAAACACCCCAAAAAGTACCAGGGTTTGTTGGACATGCACCATTCCATACCATGATATACTTGAGTGAAAGACCCTTGAGTGAAGTTTAGTACCATGGTATATTTCAAAGTACCGCAACAGTGCCTTTTTGTAGACGTTTAAGAATTCATAATTGAAAAAAAACTGTATATTGAGGGTTTATGGTGGCCCTGTGTGGTACTAACATAGTGTTTTTGACATGGTAATACCATGATGCTGCCACCATACTGTTTTGTAAGAGTACATAGACACAAATTGACTTTTTTTGGTTTGCATTTTTTATATTTGCATCCAATTGAAAATTTGTTCCTTAAAACTGTGTTCTACTGAAACAGGGAACAATCCATGATATATATATAGCATGTCTTCAAGGGAAATGCCTTTGTTTAGCATGCTGAATGCAGTCTAATTGGGACAATATCCCCACTGGACACACAACCCACACTCAGGCACATAGTAAGAATGTAAATACAATTCAGCAGAGGTTATATACCCACCTGACAGACTAAACACACATACATAGCAGTCCCTGGAGAAACCTTAGAGTCTGCATGAATAGCTGTAAGTTCATACAGAGGAAATGTGACTGAAATTATACATTGTGTTTCACACTTACAATACTGCAGGCTGAAACTCAGCACCGCCAGCAGCGCACCCACCACCAGCACCAGCATGAAACGGCTCCGTGCCAGCATTGTCCTGTGATTGGTTCGGACGCCTGTCCATCAGCCATACATGCACAGCCCCTGTAATGCCACCTGGGAAATTAAGAGCAACGGAAACTTAATATTGCACACATATGAAAAACACAACATGCATGCAATGCTTAACAAATGTTAAGATGCTACAAGGACAAAATGCTCAACACAAAGACTGTAATGAAAACCCCACAGTGCTGGTTTCCCTTTTATAGGCATATTGCAGCAAAATACACCACACAGGACAGCCAAAGTCTGGTGAAACACAAACTGACAAACCTACACACTGCACCAAGAGGCAACGTGTAATTTACCCTAGTTGCACAGAAGCAAAAACTGCTATTAACTCTAAATACAGATAATAGCTGTGTCTTTAAATTCCTACAGTGAGCTTTTTGAGCAATTCTGAAGTGCACACACACAAACATGCACAGCTGATGAACTGAGCAGATGTTGAAAGACGCCAGAAAGTATTAAACCACTTCCTAGACCACACCCTCACTCCTCTGCATAAAAACAGATATGCATTGAAATTTGCAAAATGTGACACCACACCAATATTTCCGTTGCGATTAGAGTTTATCACCTTTTTCGCTGTTTTTATAGTTGAAATATATCCCCTGTAACTGTAATGTCAGTGGTCTCTTGCAGTGTGGCATGCTTTACTCTGTCTAAAACTAGTTTAACTTTCTGTGTAATTATTATTCATGCCGTTTCAGGGCCTTATTTTAAAGGAGAGAGACATGAAATATTAAGGATTTTAACATTTGTCACACAGCAGGATTATTTAAATGAATTAATGAAGCCTAAAACAATTCAGAAATGCAATTCATATAACGACTTGAATACACACTCTTCTATAATGCACATGTTTTAGGTTTCTGAAATGTAAATAATCATTTTGTCAGTTCTACAGAAAATAATCATTACAGTGTCTGAAGGTCAAGTTCATATATTTCACATATTGGACCTTTTTTATAAAAAGGCATGCTCTGCAAAAAAGGTTTTTTTTTTTACACCTTTGAGATTATACCACTTGTGTGTGTGTGTGTGTGTGTGTGTGTGTGAATACAATACATACATACATACAATAAATAAATATAAATACACACACACACACACACACACACATACCTATATTCTAAGGACTGTATACTTTGTATTTTTACTGTATTTTTTTTCCTGATATTAATGTGTTTCTATATTTTTACGATTTTGTTTACAGGATTTCTTTGCAGGATTGCATTTCTTTATGGGCCATATAGAGAAGTTGCAAATGACAGCTCGCATTTCATAACGCATACACAGTAAATGTCTCTGTCTGAAAGTGTTTAATCTTCAAACTCGGAAAATGCTGTAACGGCGCTGTTTCCCTGCAAATATTGTTTCCTGCAATTTCGTGCTTTGCGAGTGAAGACTATCAGTTTACGATCACAAAAGCGCAACATCGGTTTCTTGGGGAAATCGCGCGGAAGGAAAATGATAAGAAGTAACGTTAGTATGTAAAACGGGACAACTGCATGGAATTCTGAACGTGGAAGAAGCCCGCTGAGTGAGATCAGGAGATCAAAGCACGTAAAGACCCGTCAAGGCACGACAAGAGGGAAACCCGCTTTACCTGAGCGAACAGAGCCGAGATATTCCGTTCAGAGGAGTCGATCCGAGCCGTGATCCATCTGCCCCTGAAGAATGACCAGACTCAGCCCTGCTGTGAGCCTCTAACAATATAAATTGAGAGAGCGAGAGAACGTGAGTGTGTGTGTGTCAGACATATTAGTGTTGAGTGTCATTGCTCCCTCTGCTGGACAAAACGCTGTTGTGGTGATATGTGATGGTGATACGATAGCACTGTACATT
Source organism: Onychostoma macrolepis (assembly GCF_012432095.1). Lineage (NCBI taxonomy): Eukaryota > Metazoa > Chordata > Actinopteri > Cypriniformes > Cyprinidae > Onychostoma > Onychostoma macrolepis. The sequence goes on along the minus strand of NC_081169.1, from coordinate 27,058,257 downwards.
ATACATATACAGTGTTGGAATGTAATATATTACTCATTACCAGAGGTGTAAAATACTTGAGTAATTTTACTTGATTACTTTACTTAAGTATTATTTTGGGGAATTTGTACTTTATTCAAGTACAATTTAAACTGACTACTTGTAATTTTACTTGATTACATTTCTGAAGAAAAAACAGTACTTTTTACTCCTTACAATTTTATTTCATCTTGAAAAGTACATTACATTTTTATTTTATCTTATGCACATTAAATATGGTAAACGGAAGCTCAAACGTGCGTGTCTGATGTGAGAACCAATGATCATTGTTTTCATGCATCAAGCACACATATTTCTACTTCAGTTATGACTTTCATCAGGTAAATGTCTGGCTTCAAAAGTTCACCATCAAATCCGAGGAAGCATATTGAGGTAGCAAAGTTGCATTTCCCCAAAAAATGTTTATTCATTATTTGTTCTGTTTTGATAGAGCCATTAGCTGTGTAATTAATATATTAGCTGAATGCACAAGATTGAGTGCAAATAAAATCAGTGATGAGAATTTAAATACCATTAATATTTTTGTGGAAATATTTTCTTAATTAATTAAAAATCTCCAAAAGTGTTTAAGCATTGTTTGTTAAATTAATTGTAATTCATGTTTAGTGATGTTCTCACCAGGTAGTGGATAAGTTGTATTGATAATAATTATTATTTTTTTTTTTTATCATAATAATTACATGATTTGCTCATTAATTAATCTAATTAGTATCAAATAATTATTTATCAATATTTGCTGAGAAAAAAAACTCTAAAAGCCCCAAATAAATAATTAAAAGATTAACAACACACAAAAAAGTGGCCTTTCAAAACGTTAATGTTGTATGTTTTAATTCTATGACTATCCTCATTAATTCAACACATAGTATTCTGTGTGGAATATGTTTCTAGCCTCCGCATCACATCTTGCTCTTCAAAGGGATAGTTCACTCAAAAATGAAAATTCTCTCATTATTTACTGACCCTCATGTCATCCCAGATGTTTATGACTTTCTTTCTTAAGATGAACTCAAGCAAAGATTTTTAGTCCAGATAATGCAAAACAGAACCACTTCAGAACCCACACAAAGTGAACACAACGGTCAAATTGAAAATATTAGTATTTGTATCCTTCTTACATAAGCCTATCATTTCACTTAAGAAGACACGTTACCAGTGTTGGGTTAGTTACTCAAAGAATGTACTATATTACTCATTACTAGTTACTCCTTTCAAAGGTAATATTGTTACTTTACTTATTACTTTCTGGCAACAGTAATTAGTTACACTACTAGTTACATTACTTTTTCTTCAAACTGTTTAATTTTCCAAAAATATTTTTAATTATATTAATATAATGTACCACATGCTGATCAGAGGGATGTAATGCCAGAGTAAAGTAAAGCCACAACTTACACAACAGATCTTTTTTCCTGACAAAATCAATATAATGCAATATTTCTATCTGCTGAATGTAAGCTTTTCCATATTCCAGGCTTGCCTGCTGCACCGGGGACATCACATGCATGTGCGAGTCATGAAAATTATGAAAGTAAATCTAGGAATTATTTGATTGTTGAATTTTTAAATCAGTGGGGTTGAGGCATCAAAAGTAACTAAGTAACTTATGGAAAGTAACTGTAATATTATTACTGAAATCTTATAGTTACACTACTAGTTACTGCAAAAAGTAATATTATTACAGTAACTAAATTACTAGTACACTGTAAAAAGTGATAAGTTGACTTAACTTAAAAAAACTGAGGAAACCCGTTGCCTTAAAATCTTTAAGTAAATGATAATTAAAAAATAAGTTAATTGAATTGTCACTTTTTATTTTTTTTAATTATTATGTACTTAATAATTTTAAGGCAACGGGTATCCTCAATTTTTTTTAAAGTTAAGTCAACTGTCACTTTTTACAGTGTAACTAGTTACTGCCCAACACTGTACATATATAGCCTTAGCTTAGCCTGCTATGGAAACAGTACAAGTCTATGAGATGTCCTCACTAGTCAAATCTCTGTGTGTAGGCATGTGTTTGTTGTGCTTGTGCCCTCATGCACTTTGACCTGAAAACTATTAATGGTCCACCAGAGGTGTTCTGGACTGGTTTTGCTTCAGAACACAGATTTTACACTGGACATCAAGTGTCCGAAGTATATATATTAAATATCTCTTGAATTTGGCTGGGAGTGTGACCTACAAACAATGTTTAACCTTGTTGCAGACTATATTTAATCCTTTTGAAGTATACAAGTAATAATAGTAAGCCTATTTATTTGGCAAGTATGCACAGTTATATGGCTAGTTGCACTGTGTTATTTGCATTTAACAGGATAGTTTTCTTTAGTGTCTGTCATTTTATGCCGGTGTTTGTGTGTGTGTGTGCGTGTGTGTGTGTGTGTGTGTGTGTGCTCTGTGCTTGTTTGTACTGATTCTACATTATTTGAACTGGTAGCCAAGGCAAGACAAAAATAGGGCAACATTGCACATCTCAAAGCATGCAAAACAGAACAGTAACAACAACAAAAAAACACAAAATGCAAGTTTGTAGGGAACAGTGGAAGGGAAGGGAATGAGGAGCTATGCAACAGAGAGACCATTTGGATACCAGAACTACACTAATAATTACCATTCTTCCGCAAAAAAAAAAAAAAAAAAAAGAAAAGGAAAAAAAGAAGAAGAATTAGTGATTTCCACCCTCTCACACTTCAGTACCCACACATTGGCTACGTTCACACTGTCTGTTTTTAGGATTGACAACCGCATTTTCTTTACAGGTGTGAGTCTCGAAGTGTCTCGTTCACACAGCAGCTTAATGCTGTCTGTATGAACGTGCAACGGGAGTCAAGCCCGCATTCCTTACCAGTAACCATAGCGACAGTGAACAAAGTAAAATCAAAGATGGCGACGTCCATAAAACTGAAAGTCTTATCACTTTCTGACACAAGAAGAACCCAATTGAGCCGCAGTTTTTAAATTTAGGTGGAGAGCTGAGCATTTAAATCAACACAAAACTGACGGGAGCGGCTCCGGTGAAAAAACAGACTGGATCTAAAACCTTCAAATGACACGCAGCTCATTTCTCCGTCACTGTAAGTTACTGAAAACACACATGAAAACACGAAACACACTGTAGATGCGCTTTTGTGCGGCGGAGCGGCTCTCTCTCGCGCTGTATATGATATGACATGACAGACAACTAGTTGTCCAGTCCGGTTCCGTTCACACAGCGCGTGTGTTCCGAGAATACGGTTGTGAGTCCTGAAAATTTACAGGTGTGAGTGAACGTAACCGTATTAAGGACTCGGCGCCATTTGTTCACTGTCGCTATGGTTACTGGTATGCGGGCTTGACTCCTGTTGCACGTTCATACAGACAGCATTCTAAACACAACTGTAAGCTGCTGTGTGAACGAGACACTTCGAGACTCACACCTGTAAAGAAAATGCGGTTGTCAGTCCTAAAAACTGACAGTGTGAACGTAGCCACAGGATTGATAACCGTATTCGGCTGCTGTGTGAACGTGGCTGTCTAAGTTAATGCATGTTTGTCACACTGACTCATGTGACTTGTATAATTAAAGTCATACAGCCACAACCTGAATGAACAGAAGATTGAGTCGCTTTAAATATAGATCTGCCTGTTTACACAGAACACAGAACAGTTCAAAGAGCCTGTCTTCTAAAATGCCCTATTACTGACAGATGTGATAGAGATATGCTGTCTCCATCTCAGCTTTTGTGTCTCTATCTCTTTTGAACAGAAACAGAAACAGTAGCTGCAAGTGTCTCTGTTAATTATACAATTAATTATTTTGATTGTTTGTTTGAAGTTTGTTAATTGCATTTTGCATATCTGATAATTGTTAAAGGATAGACTTTTGTAATAACTCGATTTAGGGGTAGGAACAGCAGGTTTTACAAGTTTTGTCTAGGTTAAAGATGTGCAAAGACTTTACTGATCATCACCATGTTAATAAAATGATGACCTACAATGTCCAGGTAAAATAGTTAATCAACACACCATAGGCCCAATAATTCTGCTTTATATGTCTGTATACTATTTCTTATAAAACAAGTGCAATTTCACAGTCAGACAAAAGAAACTTGGAAGTATTTTATGATTTATGGTCCATTTTCAGTAAGCCACCCAGAGAAAGAGTTAACTATGCTTTTAATTTGTTTTGGAAGACATACAGTGTCAATAAAAGAGTGTGTTTTGTGCACAAAGTTATTGTTTGCTGTCAAAGTACAGCTTAAGATTTTCCGTTTTGAATTTGATATTTTTTTTCTCTCCTACCACTTGCAGATGCCAAAAGAAACAAAGTAAAAATCAACTTAAAATGGTTCCTGCCAAATAAGTCCTCTCTATAAAAAAAAAAAAATGAATAAAAAAATCGAAATTATAAAATATGACACATGTAACTTTATGACAAATACTAGATCCTCCAAAAAATATTTTGTCCAGTGTATTATGCAGAAAATAATATAGTTTAGTTGTTTCAGGCAAAGTTTGTAATTTTTTTGATATATATATATATATATTTTTTTTTTTTTATTTTTTTATTTTTTTTTTTAAATTCATTTTTTTTATTTTAAATTGTTTTAATTTCATTTTAATTTTATTATTATTATTATAATTTTTTTTTTATTATTATTATATCTGTACATAACCCATGACGGTAATTTGTGTGTGAAAGGGCAGCGATCACGTGAAAGGCGCTTGATGGAGGCGGGATCTGAACTGAAATCGACCAATAGACGCTTTTGTTTTGCGCCCTCTGATTGGTCCATCGACCGAAACTGTAAGCGCGTTTACGTAGCAGAATGTATGTAAGCGTACACGCAGAAGGTGAAGTCCGCGCGGGGTGAACGTGCACGTTTTTAACTCTCTGATTTGACCTGCCACTTGGACTTTGACCCAGATCAGAGATATGTAATCACCTCTTCACCGCACACTTACTTTCAGACCAACTATTGAAGAAGTGACGACCGTGGATCGATCAGCGGGGGTTTGTTGGAGGCGAAGCCGCGACGCTTTGAGGTCGCATAAAGTCACTAGAAACGAGCGGGACTCGCACCCTCCGCATGAGCACCACACAGACATTAACACTGCTGCCCAGTCCGGTGCATCCCGGAGAGCATGAGCCGAGATGAGCCAGAGAGACACACTGGTGCATCTGTTTGCTGGAGGGTAAGACAGCTTTACTCATAAAGATTACTTTACATAAACATCGTGTAAAACTTAAGCAGCTAACGTTAGAGTCTAGTACTACTACTAACAAAAATACTAATAATAGCTAACTTTTATGATTCGAATTTATTATATCAACATTTTTTTTTGTATGTTACTGTTTATATATGTATGTATGTATGTATATGTGTGAAACAGCCATATTAGTTTAAAATATATATATTTTTTAAATACATTTTTGAATAACTTAATTGTGTTTTTGTCTTTATAGATGACTTTTACTCATGTTTAAAAGGTTGCATTTACTGGAATTTGTTGGAGTTTTTCCAAGACTTCTTAACTTCCCCTTTGCGTTTTATGTGTTAAAATTAGAGAAAGTTTGCAATTTTCTTATGAACATATTTTCAACTCCCCATGCTACTGTTATTATCATCACATCAACCATTTTGGACAACAATTCTGTTTTTGTTTGATCCGTCAGGACGAAAATTTGAAGATGGTTTCAGGTTTTGGATATTCTTCGAGTAGCTTTATTAGCCTAGGTGTCATTACAAAATTCAGAATTTTAATCGAAAAACGGTATATTTCTATTTATTTATGTAAGATTAAAGCTAGGTAAATTGTTAAAATTGTTGACTATGCTAATGTTTCTCCGAACTCTGAAAATGTCATTACAGTAACACACAATATACCAAAGTCCACTTGAAGCTCGATCAAAGCTGTGATGAAAGATTTTTTCAGTACACGTGATGAGTATTTCAACATGTTTGATGTAATATAGTTTACATTAATAACACATTTACATTCCCACTTTATATAAACATACTGTACATACACAGAGTAAACGAGGTCTGATTGCACCACACATCCAATAAGTTTGCATTTCCAAGAATTAATAAATCTGGTGTAACACAGGAACTGACAGCTGTTATAGAGTCATTCAAGGCTAATAATGACTCTTATAATGTGACTTTCAACACAATCTTCACTCATTGAATCACTCACACAGACATTCAGCTTGATTCTGAAACAGACAGAAAATCAACAAGTAAAAACAAATCTAAATATAAACAACGCATAGTGGTTTGCAGTATGAGTGCATAATTTAGCACCGTCATCCCAAGAGAGCTTGAATTCAGCCGCACTGATGTTTATATTACAGTCTATATAGAGAGAAAAACCTCAGGATATTTGTGTTCTTTTTCTGGACATAAAAAGAAAAAATGAAATGGAAGGTTTAAAGCTTTATTCTTTACTTGAATCAAAACGGTAATCATATATAACGGTGTTCTTATAAATGTCAGTCATAGTTTTCTGGAACTGATCTGTTACGGTAGTCTGCTTTCCTGAACTTGCATGAGGGGATCATCATGCCTGGCATTGATATTCTGTGCCCATAGTGATGATAGCCTGTGCTCTAAATAACTGTACTCAAATAAACCAGCACAGTGTTTAAAATAGAACTATTGACTGGCACTTTCATGAACTCCGTCTACATGACACTGTCAAAACTGGCTTTTTATCCCATCTTTATGTCCCATCTACTCCAGTTATTAGGAGCTGCACAGTATTGCAAACCATTTTTATCTTACAGTGTTTTCATATATGAAAATAATGATCAAATGCACCATGGTATTGCTATATGATACTGTTTAATAAACTACTGTTTAGTTTATCATCTTTATCTAATTTATCAACATTTCTGTAGCTTTAGATTTGTATCGCATGTATCACACCTCAGATTTCAGATGCAGTATTTCCATTGGAAAACACTGATATCGGGTTGTTGGCAGCACGTGGAGGGTGGTTTGGGTTACTGTGTTTGCTGACCCACATCTTGTGGAACGAGTGCAAGTGTTGGAGCTGATTAGCGGAAACTCACCTTTCACATTAGGCTTGAAATTCTATTGCTCTTGTTTCCTCTGTGTTGTGATGTTCGACTGAAGTCTCGTGGCTTTCAGATAAGAAGTCATTGGATGACTGACCCACATTGTGTGCTCAAACTTTTGACTGCTATTGACAGAGTTTGACCATATTTTTAGCTTAATTTCTTTTAATCGATTCTTATGTGCAGAAGAAAAAAAAAAAACACCAAGTTAAATTGTACTGTCCCTCAAAATTGTATTTTTATTTTTTCATTTCTCTCAGATGTGGAGGCACAGTGGGTGCGATCCTGACCTGTCCGTTAGAGGTGGTGAAGACGAGGCTTCAGTCTTCCTCAATAACACTTTGCATCTCTGAGGTGCATCTGAGCACAGTTAATGGAGCCAGCATGGCACGTGTGGCTGCTCCGGGGCCCCTTCACTGCCTCAGGTACGTTTAAACAAGTTAGTTATTCTTTGCATTTTACGATTCATTGGACTAATCCTATTACTTTTGGAAAATAAAAGGGTGTGAAATATCAGTACCACTACGCTCAACAACGCAGCCCAAATGACGTAACAGGCAATGTGCTGTCTGCCCTTGCTGGGGTGCATTGAAAGACGATGATCTTGAATCGACGATAGCCAGAGATATTGTTAAAAACATCAATTATTGGCAATCTTAAGAGGTTTTGTAATTTCCAATTAATGTAGGCCTGTTACATTCTTATTTTTATTAGGCCTATTATTATTGTGAAGTTACTTTTATTATTAAATTAAAAGTACAATTAATTTCCCCCTGCAATAATTAACGCATAACTGATGCGCTGCGAGGATAAGATTAGGCTATATTTACTCCTCAATTAAAATGTTTTTAAAAAAGGTCTTTTAAAACCGGTCTATTAGGCTATAGGCTACCTACAATGAATTATAGTCCTATAATTCAAATATTAACACTGCAGTCATCAATAAAAATCAATGAAATAAAAAGCTTTTATTTCAAGCACCGACTTTTAAAAACAACCTGTTTAACACGAAACACGTTTCTTATATTTTTTTTCAGTATGTACGGGCCACAAGAGAAATATAAAGGAAATCCATGAAAACAGCTATAGGCTATATCGTTATCAGCATATGTTGAAGTAGATTCGTCTCTCTTTGTCTCTGAGAGAATATGCAGCGTCAGATGCCGAAAGCTTCGTCATTACTCCGTCATTCTGTTTTTACTTTCACTTTCTGCTTATAGTGTGCAAACCCTGGTGCAAACGCGTGCTTGTGTGATATCCATTGGCTCATCTTCACGGTTTAAAACAAAGATTTCCAACATTGCGAAGTAACCAATTGCTCCGCCCCCCCGTATCGAAAACGTACAGAACCGTGACACCACTGTGTCGTATCGAACAGAACCGTGAATTTTGTGAATCGTTACACCCCTTTTATGTATATATATATATATATGTATGTATGTATGTGTGTGTGTGTACGTATATGTGTGTATGTGTATGTATGTAGAAGTGTGGTGTCAAACGATCGCATCCAAAATAAAAGTATTTGTTTACATAATATGTGTGCGTACTGTGTATATTTATTATGTGTATATATAAATACACACATACAGCATATATTTTGAAAATATTTACATGTATATATTTATATTCATATAATTTATATCATACATAAATATATTTAATATATAAACGTAACATATATTTCTTAAATATATACATGCATGTGTGTGTATTTATATATATATATACACAGTACACACACATTTTGTAAACAAATTTTTATTTTGGATGCGATTAATCGTTTGACACCACTATATATAATATGATGATATATTAAATTGTGCAAAGACAGGTTTATAATTGTCTACAGGAGTGTTGGTACTCTATGAATTTTACTAAAGATGATAATATTTACTCATCTGATTTAACATGTCGGTTTTAGTTCTGGATACAGGCAACACCCTTTACTGGAACAGTGCGAATGTTACATCTGCATTGTGAGAACGTTGAATCTGCGTTGCATTGGCTCAGTGTTTTGTAAACATTTGTTCTATGGTTTGTGGGCCTAAAACCAAGTGTCCATCTTCCCTGCCAGAGGAAACGCCCCCTTTCTGTCGACTCGTTCCAAAAATGTGGTCACATTTCTTCACTACACCACCAAAAGTGGCTAAATAAAGTCAGAAGACAAGGCAAAATAAGGAACGTTGGTTTGCAGTCTAAGAGCTATATATCCACACATGTATAATATACAAGTATATTCATTACCAAAGTAGAACTTCGGTGTTTATACAATACATATTGCATAAAGTCTATAATGCCCTCTCTTTGCCTCTTTCTTTCTGTTTTCTTTATAAAGAGACTGTTCACAGTGGTTTCCACTCCCCCTTACCCAACCAATCGCTGCCCTCACACTAAAACACTGCGTCCTGGTGCTTGGCTCGCGGTTGATGAGTGTGTGTGTGTGTCTGAATCACTGGTTCTCAAAACGGCCCCTTGTCCTCTTAGTTTAACTCGGGTTATACATCACAGAAGGGTACCACAATACTAAACACAAAGACATTTATATATAGACTTTGGTCTCGTTTATCAATGTAATACAGTGAGTAAATGATTCTGACATCATATACACTCCTTCATGGATTATGGCTTGTTACACAACTTGTACATGTTGGCGTAAGTCTATTTTGGCTTTTTGACATCTAAGTATTATAGGCTTTGATTGAACGCATGTCCTTTGACGTCAGCAACAAAAGGTATAGGAAGTGTTTTCGCCTTTTTAAAAGTTAAGTCTGTTTATTTTGCTATACCAACTATGCCAAATTATGCCCAATTACATGGGTAGTCGCATTTTATTATTTCCATTTTGCATTGTTCTCTTGCCTGATGTCCCTGGCCTTATGTGGCCCATGTTTTCGGTCACAACTCTCCAGTTGAGAACCACTGGGGTAAAAAGATTACATGGAGAAATCCATGATGGAATATAAATAACTTTTGCACGACCTGCTCAAGGTCGCTATTCATTTGATTTCATTTTTATTTAGCTTTTCATTGACTTTCTTTTATATTGTATGTGTGTGATGACAGTAACCTCTCACACCTCACACGAGGTATTTTTTACACGTGTCTCAGGTATTTCTTTGTGTGAACATGTTGTTCAGAGGTGTGTCTTATTGGCTGATCGAAGGATTAAGAAAATATTTTGGTGATTCACACAAAGAAATGTTTGGGTTATATATTTCATTCCAAAACAATTCATTTGAATTCACAGCTTTACAAAGGATAAAAAATTATAAATAAATATGTTTTCATAATCAAATTGCGGCCTGCTTATAGGGCCAATACATTTTATTTGGTGTCATTTTTAAGACAATTAAGCACCCATTTTTATCTATAAATATACTGCAACAAGCAATAATGTTATTATTTTTGCATAAGAATTTGTTTAATTATCAGTTTGCTTGAATTACTTAATTGTTATGAAAACGAAGTCAATGAAAAAAAAAATCTTCAATGTTCCTAAAATAGAATTAATTTTCATGCTCAATGTTGTTGTTGTTGTTGTTTTTGTTTTTTTACCATTGATTTTGGAGTGAAATATAAGACATTTCCCCCAACCAGTTCCCAGGAACAACATTACATGTTTTACCAACTCCAGAGTGTATTTATAATGTTCACAAAGCCATTCAGAATAAAAATGTAATTTGTCTTGCACTTTTGTTGATCTGTTTCTCTCTGTCTTTCTCAGATTAATTCTTGAGAAGGAAGGCCCTCGTTCTTTATTTCGGGGCCTGGGGCCCAATCTAATCGGAGTGGCTCCTTCACGGTGAGTGTTTGTCCATTCATACAGTTAAACAGGCTAATCAATACATCTGTCTCACCAAGCATTTACAGTAAGAATGTGTAGTCCTGAACTCTGTGTACTGAAGTGAGAGTAATTCTGATGCAGTGCGACTGATGCAATCCCTGCTCAACCGGTAAAGCTGCAAAATTACAGAGTTTAGAATATAATAGAAGTCTATATTCAGGATTATTTTACAGGTCAGACTGTAGGGTGCAAATATGGGGGAATCTGATCCCCCAGTTAAAGGGATAGTTCACCCAAAAATGAATTTTTTTTTTTTATTATTTAATCACCTACATTTTTACTTTCATCTTTATGCCAAGTTCACACTGCACGATTTTAGCCCGATTTTTCACTCGCCGACAAATGCCCAGTGATTAGCCATTTACAAACAACGTGCCTACATTTTTGCATTATAATATACAGAACAGGTAGGCTACATGAAGATAAAGAAGGGGCTTTTTCCTGTAAATAATATTCTCCTATAAAGGACAAAAGATTTATTGCATTTTTCTTTTTCATCACTTTGAAGGATTTTATAGGCTGTAAGAAATAAACATCATTATAAAATGCACATAACATTGGTTTTGCTTTCAAGTAGGCTACGTAGATTTGTGTATATAAAAATTTCCCAGCAGAAGGATGTTTGTTAACAAGTCATCTTTAATTATTGTGTGTTCGGGGAGGACTTCTAGACCATAATATCAGCGTGATCTTGCGTTATTACCTTATCACTTCTCGCGTGTGTTTGGCTGTAGTTTGCGGAGCAGACAGAGTTGTCGGCGATTCTTCCTGTTGTAAAGTCATGCATTGTGTAACCTCCTGTCGCCGATATATCGTGAAATGTGAACACAGCAGTGACTGAATGCTACCCCAGATAGTCATGCAGTGTGAAAACAACGGTGATCCGGTGACTTTGAAAATTGTGCAGTGTGAACTCGGCATTAGAACACAAAAGATATTTTGAGAAGTAACTTTTCTTTGTTTTGGGTGGACTGCCCTTTTAAGACAAATAAACTACAAATAAACAGTTTTAGTTCTAAACAATACAATGCAGTTTTCAATAAACATTTACCACTGAATTTATAATCAGGTGATACGTTGATGTGTTTTTCAGGCCATTAAACGTGTCTGAGCTCATTTAACAACTGTTGATTAAACCAGGTGTTAAACACTGCACTTTTCTGCCACTTCAGCATTTTTGAGGTTTTCTGGAACAATGAAGCTCATCATCTGAAATCTAAATGGGCTGTTTCAGCCTTCAGCTGAGGTGTAACAAACAGCAGCCGGCTCCCAGAGAACAGCACGACTTAACGAGCAATTAAATAAATGAATGGGCATGATAAATGGTGGTTTTAACATTTAGTGTGTGTATAAACAGATGTTTTATGTGCAAGCATTCAGGATAAAGCGCTTGTCCAGTGATGCACACATGATAAATCGCCACTGGACCTGTTACTTAAAGGGCAGCTTATATAAATGTGTGTGTTATATAGACAGGAAGGTGAGATCAAACTTGAGATTAGTTGCGGAGTGTGTGGAGAGTGTTTTCCTGTTGGAGTGCTCACCGTCCATTAGTTAAGAGCTTCAGGATACTACATGTGCAAACATTTGCGGTTACATACGAGGGTTTGTGAAGAACACGTTGTCCTTGTGAGCTGCTTAATGAGCCATTGGGTGGGTCAGAAGGTGTGGAACAAAATTATGTTGTATTTGGCAGCATTGCATTTATCATTTGGAAAAATCAAGCTTAGATTTATTTTTGGAACATGGTAGATGGTTTCTTTATTGCTGGTCTGAGCTGGAAATTAGCTTGTCATTGACTGGTCAACCAGCCAACTTGTTCCAAAACCCACCTTAAACTAGTATCAGGTTGGTTGGTTGCAGATAATGTCTTGGACCTGCTAATGACCAGCTTACCTGCTGAAAAGAACATCTTAAACCAACCTAAATAGTTTGGTAATCTCCCAGCTTGGCCAAGATTTACTAGTTGTGCTTAGAACATGGTAGATGGCTTCTGGCTGGTCTAAGGTGGAAATTAGCTGGTCACCAACCAGCTTGTTCCAAAACTCACCAGGAACTAGTATGAGGTTAGGTTGTAACAGATAATGACCAATTTGAACCAGCTAATGACCAATTTTCCTGCCGCAAAGAACCTATTAAACCAGCCTAAATGGTAATTGGCATGCTTGGTTTAGTAAGTCTTCCAGTCTGGCCAATATGATATTAATCAGATAATTTCTGTATTTTAATAATAATAATCTCCAAAGAATGTGCAAATTCAAGGCTATGAAAAACAATGTGCTGTATGTTGTGCAAAACATAAGATTATTATTTTATTTATTTATTTTTTCACATAAGATAGCATCATTGCAGTTGTCCTTTGGAAAAATCAAACTTAGCTTTGGTATTTGTGTTTGGAACATGGTAGATGGTTTCTAGCTGGTAATTAGCTGGTCATTGACCGGTCAACCAGTCAGCTTGTTCCAAAACCTGCCTTAAACTAGTATGAGGTTGGTTAGTTGCAGATAACAAATGACTTGGACCAGCTAATGACCAGATTTCCTCCTGAAAAGAACATTTTAAATCAGCTTAAGTCCTGGTTGGTTTAGTAAAAGTCTCCCAACCTCGATGTTAATCAGATCATAGGTAAACTGTTTGCTCAGCTGGTTTAGTAAGTCTCCCAGTAAGTCTGGCCAAGATGATGTTAATCAGGTAATTGGTAAATGGTTTGCTCATCTTTGCTGATGTGGTGTTCAGCTGGTGGTTTATCTGGTTGGCATCCCACACTGACCAAAGTGGCCAAAGCCAGCCTGACCGTGACCCGTCTGTTGTAGTTCAGTAGAGTGTAATAGAAGTGTGTGTTGTTACTCATGTGTCCTGCTGTGTTTTCAGGGCCATCTACTTTGCAGCCTATTCCAGCTCAAAGGAGAGACTGAACCATGTGTTTGAACCAGACTCCACGCAGGTGCACATGACGTCTGCTGGGATTGCAGGTAACTTCCTTAATATATGACTATGCAATCTAACTACATCCTGTTGCCTCGGTTTTGATGGGCTCATAAAATATAAACCATTTATTGCTTAATTGCATGTGTAGATGCGTCTAGTGAATTGGAGTTGCAACGGTTTGTTTTTGCTCCATGCTGTATCTCTGAGTAACAGTAAATGTCACAGCGCTCAAGCACATGGCCAGAAGAGCGTGAGTGTCTCTTCTCACCTGTCACTTGGACTTTTGCCAAGGAGGGTTTAGATTAACGCTCATTGTACTATGCTAGAGTTTTCTTACACCTTTAAGCTGCTTTTTCATTGTTTATGAAGATGATCAACAAAGTCATTCAGAAGAAAATGAAGTGAGATTGTGCAATGTTGTTTGGGAACTAGGGCTGCAACTCTGAGCTGCAATGTTTTCCTCCAAACAATGTGCAAATTCAGTGCTATAAAAATATATAAATTGTGCTCACATTCTGCAAAGATTAAAACTGGACAAAACATTTGTGTCGGTTTGAATAAATTTTCGAATGATGATCGAGCACACAAAATATTAATTAGGATTTGAAGTAAATATGGACAATTTTTAAACCTAAATGCAATGTCCAACAAATATTTTATCAAAAGTAATTTGGATTATTTTAGTCAAAATTATTGCTCTGCATTCTGGTGATGCAATCGGGATGACCCTTTTTGTTAAATTAAAAGTATTGTTCATTGTTTAAAAGGTTGAGATTGGTAAGGTTTATTGGTGTATTTAAAAGGAGTATCTTATGTTTACGAACACTGCATTTATTTAATCAAAAATGCAGTAAAAACAAATATTGTGACATTTTTACAATTTAATCACATGATCCTTCAGAAATCATTCTAATATGCTCAGATGTAGCACAAGAAATATTTCTTGTTATTATCAATGTTGAAGTTTACTGCTTCATATTTTTGTGGAAACCATTAAACATTTTTTTTTCAGGAGTCTTTGATGAATAAAAAGTTCAAAAGAACAGCATTTATTAGAAGTGCAAATCTTTTGTAACAATGCAAAAGTCTTTACTGTCACTTTTGATCAATTTAGTGCAAACTTTTGAAAGGGAGTGTTTTATTAAAAAAATTATGAAAGTAGCTGATTATCCAAAATATCTGTTAGTGTGTGAAGGTTAGCGCTCATTTCAGTTTAGTACATTTGCATTTTAATCTTTCCTCTTCTACTTCATGTAGGGTTCACGGCCATAACAGCAACCAACCCAATTTGGATGATTAAGACACGTCTACAATTGGACGCCAGGTAAAGTGGCAACAGATGTGACTTTATGGAAGTAGATTGTTTGATTAATATCCTTAGTGACTGATTCCTTTGTTCAAGTTGATCGTTTTAACATCATCTAGTGCTCATTCATGATTCCAGACTCAGTTTTGAATTTGACTCACTAAAGTGTGTTTTATTTTTCACAGGACACGTGGGGAGCGTCGCATGAATGCTTTCGAGTGTGTGCGGCGTGTTTATCAGACGGATGGGCTACGCGGGTTTTACCGCGGCATGTCTGCCTCTTATGCGGGCATCTCAGAGACTGTGATTCACTTTGTGATCTATGAAAGCATAAAACGGCGTCTTTTAGAGGCCAAAGCAGCAACGCACATGGATGGGGCCGAGGACAAAGCCAAGGACGCGACAGACTTCGTGGGCATGATGCTGGCAGCCGCCACTTCCAAGACCTGCGCCACCTCCATAGCCTATCCACACGGTGAGCATGTGCATTTTCCCATCAGAGCATCATATCATCATAAAATCAGCATGAAACGTCATTCACAACCTATTTTACTTCCATAATGTGACATACGTAAGCAAGGACGCATTAAATTGATTAATAGTGACACGACATTTACAGCGTTTCTGAGGGTCTTAGTCTTAATTTACCATAATTTACCTTATTTAAGGCTTTAAACGGGTTTTAAATCTGAGCAGAAAATCTTAAATTCATAAAGACATGGCATTAAATGTTGCATGCATTGTAAAAAATGTCTTACTCAGTATTTGTTTTTTTCAATACCACTATTTAAATGTCTTTAAATCCACATACGTTTACTTGAGATACAAAATTGAACAGAATTAAAATGAGTTTGTTTCTAAAAAAATGTCAATGGTGTATGAAATCTTGTTTTTCTTTTAAACAGAATAGAAAATGAAAATTTCATTTACTTGCCCTCATGTTGTTCCAACCTTTCATGAAACAACATTTGGGTGAGTAATAATGACATAATTTTGATTCTGGGTGAACTGTCTCTTTAAGTTGATTTTTCTGAGCCTATTGGCCGATATTTGTCCTTGTTTTAATCATAAACTCACTCAATTCTGATGATTTTACAGAAGACATGCTTCTCATGTAAATATCTTGATTTAAGAATCTGTAGACATTTGCACTGGAAAACAAGACAAAATACTAAAGAAGGATGCATTTTTTGCAGTGTGATGGGAAATTAGAGGAAGTTATTTCAATATTCTAGTGATTAAGAACAGTTCTTTAAATTGTAGTAACATTTAATTTTCAAGAACATTTGCAATCAAATAAATGCAGCCTTGGTGAGCATAAGATACTTGTTTTGAAAAACATTTAAAAAAAATCTTACTGCCCTCAAATGTTTGAATTTTATATAAAAAGGATACAAACAGTATCATTTGGGTTTCATGTTGACTAATAAGTTAACAAGTTGACTGAGCATTTGTTTTTCTCTGTTTGGTTCTGCAGAGGTGATCCGCACACGGCTAAGGGAAGAAGGTACCAAGTACCGCTCGTTCTTCCAGAGTCTCAACCTGGTGATTAGAGAGGAAGGCCATCGAGCTCTTTACCGAGGACTCACCACACATCTGGTCAGACAAATCCCCAATACGGCCATCATGATGTGCACCTACGAGTTCGTCGTCTACCTGCTCGAAGGCTAAACTTTGACTTGAGGTGCCTCAGTACTCATGGACGAAAAGTTCTGTGGTTTCATTCACAATTTGGTAGTGTCTTCTGAGAGGATGGTGTTAGGAGAAAAAGGAAATGACAAAAAAAAAAAAAAAAAAAAAGGTGGTGTCTAGAAAGCAATGTTCTTGTTTCTTGGTTTTTCTTAACTTTCTGTCTTTTAATATTCCTCAAAATGATGCTGCTTTTAAAAAGCCTTGACAGTCAGTTCACCTTTAGCCTCCTCAGAGTTAGTTTTTCCCTCTCTAACAGCACCTCACATCAGATAGCTCTCGAATGTGGATTCAGCAGGTTATTTCTGTCAGAGAAGCTGTTCTTATGTTGGCAGGTCATCGAGGGTTTTGTCCGGCCCATTGCTATGCTGTAATGGTGATCAAAGCTTCACTGGATTTTCTCGAGCTTTGAGCTGGAAAGAAATTGAAGAGGATCCAGACTGAGGCTTGCTTCCTGTCTAGGAGCAGCCAATCAAGTTGCACTTACACCATGCAATGCAAACGCAAAAAGATCTTACATGGATGCATATACCTGAGACTGTGCACACATGTATGGAGAAGAAAAAAAAAAAAGATGTCTAAGAGCACGTTTAGTTGTTTGGACACTGTACAGGTGATTGTGTGCTAATCTCTGAATGTCATATTTGTGTTTGCTGCCCATATTTGCAGTAGCCCCTCACTGCAGAACACAAGATCCAGGGGGCGTGGTTGTATCCACATCTTAGGGGGTGGAGATTGGTAGGTTTAGGTATACGTAAAGTATGACAAAGGAGTTGGATCTAGATCCAACCACGCCCCCTGGATCTTGTGTTCTGCAGTGAGGACCATCTCCATATTTGACCTTAATACATGAATGTAACAATCGTTGCAGCCAAAATAGGTTGTTAGCACAAAAAAAACTTTAATAAATATGTATTCAGCAGCAACATTACTAATGAAAGAAAATGATCATTCAAAAAAAGAGAAGTAAATATTATGCAAGAAAGACATTGCACTGTAACACAAAATAAGTTTATTTTTTGGTGGACATGTTGCACCCCCATCCCAAAAACACACAATGAGCACCAAAAAAAAAAAAAAAAATTGAAGCGAGTTTGTGGCCATAGAAAAGAGTCTCATGCTGCGAAAGAAAACAGCATTTTTGTCTTTTTGCAGTAAAAATACCAAGACATCCTTTGAACAAGATCACTTTGCTTGAAAAGCTAAATTGCATTCGATATTAAGACATATTATTATTATTAAATCATGATGTTTGTTACAATATAATAATATTTCATCACAATAACCCCAAAAAGTATAAATCTGTTGTGTTAGATTTATACTTGACTCACTGGCAAAATTCTTTTTATTTTGTTAAGAATAAAGTGCATTTACTAAGAATGTTGCCATGTCTTTAAATCTATATTTATATTATATTCATATTTATAATATTTTTGTTTCTCAATTTCAAGTGAAATGATCTTATTTTATAAGAATGTTTTAGTTATTTTCATGAAAACAAGACTAAAATACTGCTAAAGATTTACTGCAACATAGACAGAAAAAGTTATTAAAATATAAAATATTGTCAAGCTGTCAAAATTCATGTTTTCACTTTATGATGCAGTTTTGTATGATGTTCTCTCACACTTATGCCTTTATGATATGTCACGAGTCCAGTGTTGTTGTTTTTTTCCTTCAGTGTTTGGTTGTTTTGTTTACAGTCAATTTGGTGTGACCACCTCTGTTGTCACTGTTCGTTAGGACATTAATATTCAGCAGTTGATCATATGGAAAAATAAATGCATATAAGAAAACAAAGATGGGCATGCATGTTTTGCTTTGGATGGAGATTCTGGGTTTTTCTCTTAAAGATGACTCGCTAAACAAAAGTTAGAAATTTCTATGTCTGTGTGTTTTTAGACATGGAGTCCTTTGCACTGCTTTTCTTTGCTTTATTTTTGCTTTCTCACATGCACTGAGACATTTAGTTTGACACCTGGAAAATCAGGAAATGTGTGCGTGAATTCCAATGACACACAACTTGCTTTTAACTTGTTGCACGAGTGATTCAGCATTCACGGGTCCAAACTGCTGTAGTTTGGGTCAGATCTACACGAGAGGAAACAAGTTGTTTAGTTGTCCAAACAGGTAAGAAATTCATAAAATATGGAGCTAATTGATTTTCATTTTCCTGTGTTGAAAAATGTCTTAATCAGCTGAAGAATGCTTAAATGTAAACTAGTGAACAGAGGTGCTTATCAGTTCCTTTTGATAACAAAGCTTTTAGAGTTATACTTTTATTTAAATAAAAAGTTTAAGCATTTTTGTACACGCACAAAAAAATCACTCAATTACTAGTAAAATTAGCAGCTAACTACGAAGAATCAGCGAGTTTCATTGCACTTTTTAATGGAATACCTATTATAATAGTGTTTATTATAAATGATTTATCCGTGCATATAATTATTACTTAATTTGTGTATATATATATATATATATATATATATATATACACACATTTGTTTGCCATCATGCCCTTATCATTTTTAATCAAATAAAAACGAATTCCATTTAACCCCTTAACTGTCACCATCCCCATAGTTTACTTCAATATATTACAATTAAATCCTAATCTAATCATGACAAACTATATATCGTTGGAAAGATCTAAGACTCCTAAACAGATATTTTAGCACTGTTTGTTAAAAATTATGTAGGACCAGTAATAGATTCATTTATGACAAGAGTGCACCTCAAAACATATACATCATAAAAGGAGTTCTGACCTTTGTCACAAAAATTCTGGAAATGTCGTTGGAAAGGATATCATTGGCGGAAACGAACCAATCAAATCACGCCATATTTTTTCTTTTGGTTCGTTTTCTAAAATTTCACCCGGATGTAGGCCTATGTCAGTTCATCTAACCTGGATTAAACAGACTTTAAACCAGGTTAGATTAATTTAAAACGAATGAAAACGGTGAGGGATAGACTTACAATGATAAGCACCTTTCAAAACTCTTTCATGGGGTTTTGTCTACTGAAAGTGTTTTGAGAAAAACGTTTCATCAGCTGAACAATCGGAATGTGGTTAAACAACAGTACAATACACTAAACGCACAGTCTTCAGTCATAAAAAATACAATTTGGTGCTACCTTGACTGGTCTACAAGTAAGAAAGCTCATGCTGACGTGAAAAAACGTGAAATTCCGAAGTAAATAGGAAGCCCAAAATAGTGTTTACTTGTAAAACAAGTTCCAAAATATTTTTTACAACTTCAGAAGGCACTTCTACTGAAGAAGAACAGTCTGATAGCCGAGATGATGGAGACGCTGCAGAAGACGTCTCTACAAACGGCTGCTGTGGAGTGTGATGTTTGCACTACAGAGAAGAACAGAGCTGTAAAGTCCTGTCTGCAGTGCTTGGCCTCCTTCTGTCAAACTCACCTGCAGCTTCACTATCAATCTCCTGCGTTTATGAAGCACAGACTAGTGGAAGCCTCCAGACACATTCTGGAGAACATCTGCCTCAGTCATAAAAAACCTCTGGAGATTTACTGTCAGGATGACCATCAATACATTTGTTGTTTGTGTATGATTGACAGTCATAAAAACCACAATATGGTATCTGTGGATTCAAAATGGACTAGTAAAAAGGTAATGAATGCTATTTTAAGGTAGCTGTCATTTTATTTTATTTTTATACTTACTTAAATTACTTGGATAATAGTACACATATCTTACTTGATATTTAACAATTACAAAGATGAGATTGACAAGGTGAATATTTCTACTTTTGTTTAATGATTTTCTGTTAACGTCTTTAGAAAGAGTTAGAGGAGATACACGTGGCATGGTGGAAGCTGATCCAGGAGCGAGAGATAGGTCAGAAGAAAATCAGTGAAGCTGTGAAATCTTTTAAAGTGAGTAATGGGGGAGAAAAGAGAATACAACAATAAATGCAGTGCATATTAATGCAGAATCCTACAGAAAACCTTCATTTATGACAACAGAGTTCAGCACAAGAGGCCGTGGAGAACATTGAGAAGGTCTTCACTGAGCTCATCTGCTCTCTGGAGAAGAAACGCTCTGAGATTAAAGAACAGATCAGAGCTCAGGAGAAGACTGAGATAGATCGAGCAGAGAAACTTCACAAACATCTGGATCAAGAGCTGACTGAACTCAGAAGAAGACAAACAGAGATTGAGAAACTTCTGATTACTGATGATCAGATCCATTGTCTGAAGGTAATGATGCAAAAATGTTGAGAATCTATTAAATGAAGCACCAGTGTGTCCTGCTTGTTTTGTTTTAGAAAATTCTATTGTGCTTCAAAAATTAAGTCTGAATTATTTATTTCATTTCAGAGCTGTCAGTCTGTGTGTGTTTTACCAACATTTGAAGACATTCCCAGCTTCACTCAACACACTCATCTGTCTTTTAAAGACATTTCAATCTCAGCATTCAGAGAGGTTTTGGAGGACGTCTGTCAACAGCAAACAGCCAGAATATCACGAGAAGGTCTGAATCTGAATATGTTGTATTGTCATTCATACTCTGCTGGAGTTAACCAACAAATTAACCGTGCACTTGTTTTGTTTTCTCTCGTCAGTGTCAAATGTCCATGTTGCAAATCCTCCAGAACCAAAGACCCATGATGATTTTTTGCAGTGTAAGTTGAACTTCAGTTTCTTCAAGGCAAACACTCATTAATTGATAAATGTAACCAAATTTGTTCAATATATTTATTTTTTGTCCATTTCTCCTGCTCAGATTTCTGTCAACTTCACTTGGATCCAAACACTGCACACAAAACCCTCAAACTGTCAGAAGACAACAGTAAAGCATCATGTTCAGATGGAGTTCAGAAATATCCTGATCACCCAGAGCGATTTGATATGTTTCCCTACATCATGTGTAGAGAGGGTTTGTACGGCCGCTGTTACTGGGAGGTTGAGTGCAGTGGGAACAACTGGGCTGTAGCAGTTTGTTACAAAGGAATTGGTCGTAAAGGAAACAGTGATGACTGTAAACTTGGCTTGAACAAAATATCCTGGAGATTGGGCTTTTATCTACAGAATTTCTGTTTCATGCATGGTAAAAAACAGGTCCGTATCCCTCCTGTCTCTAGAATAGGAGTGTATCTGGATCACAGAGCAGGAACTCTGTGCTTCTACAGGATCTCTGACACAATGACTCTACTACACAGAGTCCAGACCACATTCACTGAACCACTCTACCCTGCTATTTTTGCTGCGTTGGGTTCATCTGTCAGGATCATAGAGCAGAGGAGGTTAGAAATATAAAAGGCCAAATATAAAAACAGAATTTATGACAAGTTATACCAAATCATCTCAACACATTTATTGAATGGTTTTGTTCTCATTAATCTTGACTTAATGATCTGAAAATCAACATTGTATGATTTATTCCATCTCATCAGTTTTGAGGTTAAATTGTCTTCCATTATGATAACGACCTGTAGATTTATTTTATTTTAGATATTAATTTTAATATGGGATTTGTAGTGGGAAGCATTATTATTTTTTTTACATGAATTGACTGGCCAGCAATGAGACAGAACGGGGTTTTTTCTTTTTCTTTTTTCTGGAAAGACATTTTGTCAGCTGAACAATCGTTATGTTGTTAAACAAAAATTGGACTCTCTGTACAATATTTCTATCCGTACCAGCCTCGTTTTAATTTCTGTCAAAAAATTACATATTTTACCATGACTAAGGTCTAATGACATTCTTTGAGACAGTCTGGGTATGAGTTCCAAGCGATCTGTAAAACAATGTTTTTGTTTTACTGATGTGGCTAATATTCCTATGGAAGCCTGTTACTACCACAAAATAAAATAAATAAATAGTAATTTCTTTCTTGCAATTCTGAGTTTGTAACTCGCATTTATGACTTTTTTTCTCTGAATTCTAAATGTTACATCTTGCAATTCTGTTTTTTTCTTTCTCTCTCTGCCATGGAGTATAAAATAAAAAAGGTAATTGCAACTTTTTTTCTTGCAATTGTGAGTTTATATCACAGAATTCCAACTTTCTTTCTTAGAATGGTGAGAGTCAGAATTGCAAGATAAATATGAGAAATTTTTTCATATAGGCCTATTCATGCCCTTTGTTTCTAGTATTTCCTCGGCATCTATATAATAGGGGAGATTGTTTGGTAGACCTACTGAGTGCTGAGATTTGGTAGCTGTGGATTACTGCAGTTGCGCATTGGTTAAAGTATGTGTTAGTTTTTTTGTTTTATAATATTACAATGTTGGTTGTGTGGCTAGCAATTAATGTGTTGGTTTTTTTTCAAGGGGGCAGAATCCACTATTTCTTATTGAGTTTTTAAGTTTTCTTTTGTTTGGTTTATCTTTGTTAGTGAGGTATAGGTCCTGTACTGAACTGCATTTAATACTGTTTGCATTGTATGTTTGTTTTGGGGTTTTTTTGCGTGGTATTGCTGTTTGTGTGTTACATTGTGGCTTTGTACAGGACCGGTGATTCTTGTGGTGCGCCTCTGGCTGTTTGTATGAGAGAGTTTGCACTGTAATGGTAATTAAGAGCATTTGCCTCATTGTTTGAGGTACTTGCTGTTGGTTTTCTGTTTTCTTCTCTTTCTCTGTCCTCTACGGGTGGCAAAACGAAGCAGTGTGTGAGCAGGCCTGACCTTTCTTACTTGTTGAAGAAAGCATTCCCCTCCTCTTAGGAATTCTATAGATAATACAGATGTATTAATTGATGTTTTAATATGAGAAGATCTGTGTTAGGATAATAAACTTTTTGTGTTGATGTTTGTTACAACTCTTGAGCTGATTCTTTCAGCTTTGCTGTGCTTAAAATCCTTTGGTGTTCGCAGACAAAAGTGACCAGCCTTAAAAATTGCTTGTAAATCTCTTATTATGCTGTATTATCACCAATTCTTTCATTCAAACTTTATTGTCATCTTCTCCATACTAGTAAGGTTTTAAAGGTGACGAAGGCTATGTTGTTTTTATTAATAAGTGCATTTGCACGGGAATGGGATAATTATATTTCTGAAGATTACCGTTAGGCTATTTATTTATTAATTCTTTTTCTTAACACTCGTAGTTGTTACTATAACACTCTCTCTTTCCTTTGGGACGCAGCGCACACACCCATTTTGTTTACCCACTGAAAACCAGGAAGTATTTGAATTCAAGAGAAATGAAACCTAATTCACCACTAAACACGTACTTCAACATCAATATATCCGTGCCGCTGTTCTTTGGGGAAAAGCTGTAAAGCATTTAATATTTGAGTTGTGTTTCTGTCAAAGTAGGTAAGGACTTAAAAAGATCCAAAGATAACTGCTTTGTCATATTGTCAAGTCACCTTTATTTATATAGCGCTTTTAACAATACAGATTGTGTCAAAGCAACTTTCCAATATCAGAATAGGAAAATAGTGTCAATAATGTAAAATCATCCAGCTCAGTTCAGTTTAAATAGTATCTGTGCAATCATGTAGACATCGCTGGAAAATAAGCGTCCCCAGCTAAGCAAGTCAGAGGCGACAGCGGCAAAGAACCAAAACTCCATCGGTGACAGAATGGAGAAAAAAACCTTGGGAGAAACCAGACTCAGTCGGGGGCCAGTTCTCCTCTGACCAGACAAAATGGCAGTTCAATTCCAACTGCAGAAAAGTCAGATTTTGTAAAGGACTCATTTGGTTCCTGTGGTCTTGTCCCGATGGCTGTCTAGGTAATGAAGTCCTCACTGGAGATTTGTCTCTGGGGCTCATCTAGGTGTCCTGAAGTCCGCTGATGTTCAGGGCTGTAGAGGTCGTCTCTAGGTACTGATCCACCATCTGATCTGGATACGGACTGGATCGGGTGGCAACAGTGATCTCGGAATAAGAAAGAAATAGACCAATATTAACGTAGATGCCATTCTTCTTACGATGTAACAAGTACATCAGGGTGTTATGGGGAGTGTTCCTGGTTCTGGTTCACCTAATTAATGCAGCCTAACAATCCTTTAACGGATTTGAATATTAGAAGCGTATTACTTTAATCTAGCTTTAAACTGACAGAGTGTGTCTGCCTCCCAAACAGTGATAGGTAGATTGTTCCAGAGTTTTGGCGCTAAATAAGAAAAAGGTTCTGCCGCCCGCAGTCGATTTTGATATTCTAGGTATTATCAAACGGCCAGAGTTTTGAGAACACAGTGGATGTGGAGGACTATAATGCGATAAGAGCTCGCTCAAGTACTGAGGAGCTAAACCATTCAGGGTTTTATAAGTAATTAACAAGATTTTAAAATCTATACAATGTTTAGTAGGGAGCCAGTGCAGTGTTGACAGAACCGGGTTAATGTGGTCATACTTCCTGGTTCTAGTAAGAACTCTAGCTGCTGCATTTTGGACCATCTGTAGTTTGTTTATTAAGCGAACAGAACTACCACCCAATAAAGCATTACAATAATCTAACCTTGAGGTCATAAATGCATGAATTAACATTTCTGCATTTGACATTGAGAGCATAGGTCTCAATTTAGATATATTTTTAAGATGAAAAAATGCAGTTTTACAAATGCTAGAAACGTGGCTGTCAAAGGAAAGATTGCTATCAAATAGCACACCTAGGTTCCTAACTGATGACGAAGAATTGACAGAGCAGCCGTCAGGTGTTAGACAGTGTTCTAAGTTATTACATTTTGGGGTTTTAGGTCCGATAATTAACACCTCTGTTTTTTCAGAATTTAGCAGTAAGAAATTACTCATCCAGTTTTTTATATTCACTATGCATTCCGTTAGTTTCTCAATTTGGTGTGTTTCACCGGGGCGTGAAGAAATATAGAGCTGAGTATCATCAGCATAACAGTGAAAGCTAACAGCGTGTTTCCTGATGATATTTCCTAAGGGCAACAAGCGTGAAAAGTAACGGCCCTAGTACTGAGCCTTGAGGTACTCCATACTGCACTTGTGATCGATATGATACCTCTTCATTCAGTGCTACAAATTGATGGCGGTCAGATGAGTACGATTTGACCCATGCTAAGCCATTAATGCCAACAAAGTTTTCTAGTTGTGGTCTATAGTGTCGAACGCAGCGCTAAGATCCAGCAGTACTAATAGAAAGATCCAGCCATGATCAGATGACAAGAGCAGGTCATTTGTAACTCTAATGAGAGCAGTCTCAGTACTATGAAACAGTCTAAATCCGGTCTAAACGGCCATTTTTCTCTAAGAGTCTGCAGCCTGAGGTTTATCTAGAAGTCTCCTAAGTATAACTAAGGGAGTACCAACCTCAGGAAAGGTTGAGAGCAACAAATCTAATTCTTCCACAAAGTTACCTAGTGATCCTGGAGGGGTCTGTCTACAGAATTGCGCTGTCTACAGTGTGTGATGCGTGGTTTGCGAGTGGTAGTGATAGTAGTGATCTGAAAACACAGTAAGAATTGGTTATAAAAACTAATACAGAAGTGAAACAAGTAGTAGGAAAGAGGATAAATAAAAAGCGATACTTATATCCCTTGCCAGTGTTCCTGCCCGGTGGAGTCGCACAGTAGAGTCGATGGTCTTTACACTCTTCGGTCTTCACACGAGGAGAGCTTCACACGACAAGTAAATACACTTACGAGCTGCTTTTAACTTCCCTAGTAATTACTGAATAATTAGTAATACACAATTCCTAGTAATTACTGAAAACATTGTAAGCTTTTGAGGTTTCTGTAAAGTATTGGACAGTAATTATTCAGGTGTTACTACATCCTTCTAAAGGAATTAACATTTTTTGGATCAGTATTCTAAAGTGAAGATCGTGATAACTCCCTAGTAATTACTGACGTTATTGTAAACGTTTGAGGTTTTTGTAAGGTTTTGGTTAGTAATTCATTTTGCTAGATTTGGTAACACTTAAAGCATTACTAGTGGGTTACCGCAATCTTCACTTTAGAATACTGATCCAAATAATTAGTAATTTCTTCAGAAGGATGTAGTAACACACCAGTCATTACTATCCAAAACCTTACATGTATTTCAAAAGCTTACAATGACGTCAGTTAATATTAGGGAGTTATGATGCTTTTCACTTTACACTCTTAGAAGTAAAAGGTACAAAAGCTATAGATAGATTGCTTCTCTCAAAGAGTATTTCTTTACACTGTTTTCTGCTGGCGCTTGAACACACTTTCCTGTTTATCACAACAAATGGCCAAGCAAGCGCAGACACTGACAAGATATGCGATACAGTACGAGACCAAACGATATTATATTATATTATATACAACATAATATTTTAATGTTAGGCTAAGGTTACCTTGACCTTGAAATGTCCAATACTATTAACTAGCTTGTTGTTGACATATTCTATTTTAGCTAACTGATGTTAGCTAGGTCAACAAAATAATAGTCAAAATAATATATTATATACAAGTATAAATCATTGCTGTCAGGCAGAAACCTTGTATCTCCATTTTTCATCCATATTTCATCATTTTTGTTTTTTGTCATAAATCAGTGCTGTTGGTCACCCTTTATGTCTGTCAGTGTTTCTGAAAAGTAATGGTTTTGGACATACAAGCTTTCTGTCTGACAGCGACAATATATAATCAGTGTATACGTGGATCAACTGCTTGATGTGCATTTGAACATTTTTCTTTTGATTTTCTTTATAGAGAGTGTTAGTATGACTGATCCCAGACATTCTAGATTAACGGTTGAATGTTTGTAGAGATGCTGCGTGATGAGGAGGATCAGACAATTCTTAGTCCTGATTCAGAGTCTGAAATATCTGATGCTGATGACCTAGACTATGTGTCACAGGTTCAATCGTTAAAACTTTAGAATACTGTTCCATCATTAATGAATAACTACACAACAACACATGAGTAACACAATATTAGCACTTTAGTAACTAGAAACTAACAAGAAACTGATTAATGAATTAGTAATTGATAGTGCTTAGTCAAATGTGGTAGTTCACTATTAGCTAATCAGTAACTATTATTTTTTCATACCTCCCTAAGAACTACAGGTTCATAATTAATATGAATAATACACAATGTATAATTAATTCTAAAGTAATGACTCAAGTATTACCAAATTCTTCAGAAGGAAGTGATAACTCCCTAGTAATGACTGAAATCATTGTAAGCTTTTGAGGTTTCTGTAAAGTACAGTAATTATTCAGGTGTTACTACATCCTTCTAAAGGAATTACAATTTTTTTGGATCAATATTCTAAAGTGAAGATCGTGATAACTCCCTAGTAATTACTGACGTTATTCTAAACTTTTGAGGTTTTTGTAAGGTTTTGGTTAGTAATTCATTTTGCTAGATTTGGTAACACTTAAATCATTACTAGTGGGTTACACTTCACTTTAGAATACTGATCCAAATAATTAGTAATTTCTTCAGAAGGATGTAGTAACACACCAGTCATTACTATCCAAAACCTTGTATTTCAAAAGCTTACAATGACGTCAGTTAATATTAGGGAGTTATGATGCTTTTTACTTTACTGATCCAAGTAATTAGTAGTTGCTTTGGAAGAATTTGGTAATTCTTGAGTCATTACTAGTGGGTTACCATGATCTTCATTTTAGAATTAATTATACATTATTCATAATTCACATTAATTATGAACCTGTATACAGTAGTTCTTAGTAGTTCTCCAGGATATATATATATATAAAAAAAGTAATTATTGATAAGCTAACAGTGAATACCAGTTTCAACTGAGCACTAATAGGTACTAAATCATTAATCAGAGTTTCTTGTTATGCAATGGTAGTTACTACAATGTTAATAGTCCATTAGTCACTTGTTCCTGTGTAGTTATTCATTAACGAAGGAACAGTATTCTTAAGTGTTACCGTTCAATCTGCTGATGACTAGACTATGTGCCACAGGGTCAATCTGGATTTGTGGGTGTAAATCCAGCTCTCCTTGATGAAGAAGACTCTGTGATGACACTGAAGACTTGTCTGATGAGTTCTTCGAAGAGGAAACTCAGACCCAGTCCAATAGATCGAGTAAAAATGGTTTGCACCTACTCATGTAAGCGGAGAACATGGAGATGGCCCATGGTTCTGTGGTACAATGTGCTGGATGTTACCACCCTCAATGCCTACACCAGGGGCAGCCAGTGTTGGTCCTGGAGAGCCACAGTCCTGCAGACTTCAGCTCCAACCCTAATCAAACACACCCGAACAAGCTAATCAAGGTCTAAGGGTTACTGGAAAGCTAGAGGCAGGTGAGTTTTATCAAGGTTGAAGCAAAACTCTGACGCTGACCATACCTGGCCTACACCAACTTCACTGCACAACACCTTGATTACATGGGTGGTGTGACCAATGCATGACGGCTATTCATCAAGGAGCTGGTCAAAGAGCTTGTCATGCCACATATGAAGAGGTGCTTGGAGGGCAGGCCCAACTTCAAAACCATGTTACAGAGGCAATGGGAAGATGTGGGATAAAAACAAAACAGCCACCACCTGGCCACAGGTATACATCAGACAGAAGGATCAATCGAAGAGGAAGAGGTGCAGGATCTGCCCAGCTGCCAAAGACAGACTGGTGTTCAGTGTCAGGCCTGTTTGCAAGGAGCACAAACCTGTAGTTGTCATTTGTGAGGCCTGTAAGCACTGAAATGGCAGTTTGAGATGGCGCTGTACCTGTGTGATTTTATTTTGTTAGTTTTATTTTCATCTATTCGGCCACATTCACTACAATTCACTACAGACAGTTCAATTTCAGTGTTATCGGTTATCAGTGATATGCGCAAGTTATGTGTGACAAAATGGCAAATAAACATATTTAAAGTGTTAAATGTGTTGGTCTAAATAATTGCTAAAATAATTATTTTAACAAAATGTCCTTATTCTTTAGTTTTTTCATAAACTTGATGTAGTAACACAAAATCTAGGGAAAAAAACAAAATATTAATTTGTGGTCATTGTAAAAAGATATTTTCAATATTCATGGATCCTGGAATTTATAGATCAGGGAATATTAAATGCTGAAATAAACTGATTTCAAAAGATAAACCAAAAAATGCCCAGCGAAGCATGAAATAACATAGGAAATAAATACTGGTCATTTTAATTTTCATAGCGTGTGCATCAAAGGGTTAATCTTAATTTTAATGGTATTGACAATATATTTGTCAAGTTGTCCAACATAACTGAATGTATGTCCAACTGAAGAAGGGACACTATATTATTATTATTATTATTATTATGTTTCAGTTACCTTCTGTGTCATTGCTCACAATGCTTTGGTGACAGGACTTTGAAAAAACAAACGGAAAACAATAAAAGGCATGACTTACATCGCATCCAGCGAGCCAACTCTGTCCAAGCTTCATGATCTGTATTTTTTTTCTTCATTTGAACCCCTTGTGAAAGGAAGATAATATTGAATTTACTTTCATCTTGGAAGAGATATTGCGCCTGTTTGACCGTCGAGAACAGTCCAATCACATGAGGCCAAAATATCTAAAAACAGTATTAATTAGCTAAAATCAAAAGTGGGAAGGTCTTGCCAATCTGAAGCCAGCCAATTAGAGCTCAGCCTCAAGTCACATGCGTTTCAAAAGTTTACAGACCTAATAGACATCCATTTGTCTGGCGCCCTGCACACACAAAACAAACGAAATACACTTTTTATTTTTTTTTATTTTTAATAGGTGCTAACATGACTACCAGTCGAATAGTATTGCTAAATAATGCTATTTTGTGATTATTTTGCGATATATATTTAACTTATTTTTAACATGTTGAAGTAGGCTTCTTTCCTGGTTAACTTGATGGGGACGGCACCCCAGCGCCCCCTATTGACCAGCCGCCACTGATATATAGCATACATGATCACCCCGTAGCAGATCTATACAGGTGGTGCTGGGGAAGGCGGAGGGTTTCTGAAGCACGCTGCAACTGCTTCAACAAGCACTAGTCATTTGAACACACTGAACTGCATTTAATACTGCTTGCATTGTACGTTTGTTTTTGTTATTTGCGTGGTATTGTTCTTCTCTGTTTGTGTGTTACATTGTGGCTTTGTACAGGACTGGTGATTCTTGTGGTGTGCCTCTGGCTGTGTGTATGAGAGAGTTTGCATTGTAATGGTAATTAAGAGCATTTTGCTCATTGTTTGAGGTACTTGCTGTTGGTTTTCTGTTTTCTTCTCTTTCTCTGTCCTCTACAGGTGGCAAAACGAAGTAATGTTTGAGCAGGCCTGACCTTTCTTACTTGTTGAAGAAAGCATTCCCCTCCTCTTAGGAATTCTATAGATAATACGGTAACACTTTACAATACGGGAGCACAAATATGCATTAAATAATGCTTAACTAATGCACAGCTAATCATGAGTTAATGTATAACTCATGATGAACTAAACCATTTATTAATGATTACTGCATCGGCAACTAATGAACATTTGATATGATTCAACGATTAAGTAATCAATAAATTGTTATTAGTCAAATGTGTCATAATTTATTAATTACCTAATAACTTATTTTATTAACTAATGAAGTAAATTCATATGTTAATTACCACATTGGGTCGAAGCCATGCCTTTAAACTTCCAGTTGTCTTCTTTAATTAATCATTAGCTAATTATTTGTAAAGGTATCATTATGTTATGACTTTACTTCACAGAACTATTAACTAATTGTTAAGTAATATGTCATTGTGGTTCTAGATTTTGAATTAGTTAGTTAGTCATGTGCCTCAACAAGTAAAGTGACACCATAATGATACCCATGCAAATCATTAGCTAATGATTAATTAAAGCAGACAACTGGAAGTTGAAATGCATGCTTGAACCCATTGTGGTAATTAACATAAGAATTTACACTATTAGTTAATATAATATGTCATTAGGGAATTAATACTTTATGACACATTTAACTAATAACAATTTATTGATTACTTAATCTATGAATCATATAGAATGTTAATTTGTTGCTGATGCAGTAATTGTTAATAAATGGTTTAGTTCTTCATGAGTTATACATTAACTCATGATTATCTGTGCATTTGTTAAGCATGAATTAATGCATATTAGTGTCACGTATTGTAAAGTGTTACCGATAATACAGATGTTTTAATATGAGAAGATCTGTGTTAGGATAATAAACTTTTTGTATTGATGTTTGTTACAACTCTTGAGCTGATTCTTTCAGCTTTGCTGTGCTGAAAATCCTTTGGTGTTCGCAGACAAAAGTGACCAGCCTTAAAAATTGCTTGTAAATCTCTTATTATGCTGTATTATCACCAATTCTTTCATTCAAACTTTATTGTCATCATCTCCATACTAGTAACTATTAGATTTTAAAGGTGAGAAAGGCTATGTTGTTTTTATGAATAAGTGCTTTTGTTTTGAAATGGGAATGGGATAATTATAGTTCTGAATAGATTACCTTTATGCTATTTTTTTTCTTTCTTTCTTAAGTTATTATTTCTCGTAGTTGGTATTATAACACTTTCTTTCCTTTGGGACGCAGCACACACGCCCATTTTGTTTACGCACTGAAAACCAGGAAGTATTTGAATTCAAGAGAAATGAAACCTAATTCATCACTAAACGCGTACTTCAACATCAATACATCCACGCCGCTGTTCTTTGGGGAAAAGCTGTAAAACTATCTAAAAATATTTGAGTTGTGTTTCTGTCGAAGTAGGTAAGGACTTAAAAAGATCCAAAGATTACTGCTTTGTCATATTGTCTGCTTTTAAAAAGAAATTACGTGAAATTATGTGTGTGTGTGTGCGTGCGTGCGTGCGTGCGTGTGTGTAGTAGAGCGTTCTACGTCTGTATCTTGTAACAGGCCTCGTGAAACAAAAGTATTTTTGAAACTGAATAGTTTTAATCGGTTACAAAGTATACTACAAAAACTATACTTATACCACACATTTCATATTTTTATGGTGATCATGAAAAAAACTGATCTGGACTAAATACAAGTTCTATTGACAACATTTGTCTGCTGTTGATTAGCATAGAACAGAATTTGTTCTCACAGTTAAAAAGCTGTGATTAAATAGGTTGTTACCATTAGTTGTGGAAAATTTTCACTCAAATTAATGTTTGGTTAGGTATCTGGAATTTGTTAAATCTTTTATAGAGTATAGTTTTATTTTTTTCAACTTTTAAACACCTGTTTGTTCACTGTGTATGGCTGGAATGTGAATAAATCAGACTGACACTAAATGTATTCAAATGAAATAAAACTATAAAGTAAATATGCAAAAGAGAATGTGTCTTTTTAGGTAGACTAGCCTACATATAGATTGTCCATCCATTTTCCTATTGATGTTTACTGGAATTCTGATAAAAGATGTTTGACAAATGTTTTCTTGGCAAAACAGCCCTTTTTACAGGATAGAGGCTGAGAATCTGTTCATCTTTGAGAAGACTGCAAAAGAAATGGCTGTATCTGCAGCGTGTCAGTATGAGGATCAGTTCATGTGTTCAGTCTGTTTGGATCGGCTGAAGGAGCCGGTGACGATTCCCTGTGGACACAGTTACTGTATGAGCTGTATTACTGACTGCTGGGAGCAGAAGGAGCAGGAGCCGCCGTACCACTGTCCCCAATGCAGAGAGAGCTTCAGTCACAGACCTCTACTGAAGAAGAACACTCTGATAGCTGAGATGATGGAGACGCTGCAGAAGACGTCTCTACAAACGGCTGCTGTGGAGTGTGATGTTTGCACTACAGAGAAGAACAGAGCTGTAAAGTCCTGTCTGCAGTGCTTGGCCTCCTTCTGTCAAACTCACCTGCAGCTTCACTATCAATCTCCTGCGTTTATGAAGCACAGACTAGTGGAAGCCTCCAGAAACATTCAGGAGAACATCTGCCTCAGTCATGGGAAACCTCTAGAGATTTACTGTCAGGATGATGGTCAATGCATTTGTTGCATGTGTACTGATAATCATAAAGGACACAGTGTGGTGTATGTGGATTCAGAATGGGCTAGTAAAAAGGTAATATCAACAATAAAAACATGCATAAAATATATTATAAAATATATTATTATTTATTATTATATTGCATAAGTTTCATTTCAACATGTTAGATCTCTTACCAGAGTCTATCAGACTGAAAAGGTTTTATGCCTATTTTTACATATTATTGTATTAATTTTTGCATGTTAACATCCTCAGGAAGAGATAAAGGAGATAAATGTGGTGTGTCAAAAGCTGATCCAGGAACGAGAGAGAGGTCAACGGCAAATCAGTGAAGCTGTGAAGCTTCTTAAAGTATGTTCCGTTAAGGGTATTTTAGTTTATTTAAAGATTAATGTTTATATGAAACACAAAAGTAGATATTTTACATTTAAGGAAGGCAGAGATTGACCAATAAATTTCAAGCAAAAAGTGCATTAAAATATTATGTATAAAGGTTGGCACACAATTCATGGTGGTTTTATTGACACTTTTTGGAGCTTGGCAGCCACTAGTTTACTGTCTACCTAAACTGCACTGAATAGAAGCAGCTTCATTTGACTGAGGTGACCATTTATAGGATTTACAAAACCAGAATTGCTCACATAAACTACATTATTTTGGATGTTGTGCTAAATTGAGTCATGACAATGCATGATCACAGTTTTCTGTCTCAAACAGAGTTCAGCACAAAAGGCCATGGAGAACATTGAGAAGGTCTTCACTGAGCTCATCTGCTCTCTGGAGAAGAAACGCTCTGAGATTAAAGAACAGATCAGAGCTCAGGAGAAGACTGAGATAGATCGAGCCGAGGAACTTTACAAACATCTGGATCAAGAGCTGACAGAACTCAGAAAAAGACAAACAGAGATTGAGACACTTCTGATTACTGATGATCAGATCCATTGTATGAAGGTAATACAGGTCCATTCATTACAATATACCACCATATTTATAAACTAACTCACTGTTTCACATTTTAAATGAGTTTCTTTTACAACCCCAAAGCAGAAAACATTGGGATGTTTTGTAAAATGCAGTAAAATCAAGAATCTGTGATTTGTTTATTCTGTTTTACTTTTATTAAGTTTCATAAAAGATGCTCAGAAAAGCGGGGATTAAAGTCCAAAACGTGACTTGAAATAACCTAACAAATCAATCAGGGCTATAGCGGTTTCATAAATAACAATTTAAGTTCACGCAATCTCACTAATTCGATCCAGGTTCAGTGAGTCAGGATAATTTGATGTGCACGCTTATTCTTAAACAGCCCTTAATGTTGATTAAATTGATCCCCCATGGCAAACAGCAAATATTTGTGCTGTTTAATGCATTTGAGACGTTGTGTTTTCCTCAGTGCATAACTGACATTTCACAGGTATATTTTTCACCTGTAAATGTTAGAAAGTCATGCAAATATATCCATTTTGCTGTTAGGAGTGGGTGAGTGAACGAGTGCTGATGCGCGCATGCACGCTACACAGACGGAGCAAAAAAAGAATAATAGCGCAATAATTCTGAATAAAATATGCATTCTGCTAAAATATTTGTTGTTGGACATTAAATGTGACATGTAGAATTTTAATCCTACATATAAGTGTATTTTTATGATAGCAGTAACTGTAAATCAAATGTAAGCTGGCTAATTGATAGCTCCCTCTGCAGAACTGTTCACTCGACATGGCGTCAGAAGCTGACGCTTTTGGGACTCCCTTCCTTCCTAAACCTATTGCACAACGCCAGTGAAGTTGCAACTCTCACTGGCCAATGCCAGCCAAGACGGCGATTAGGGGCGGGGCTGCTGCCGCCGCTATATAATATGCCGTCTTGGCAGCATAAGCTCAGAATCTTCCTTTTTCACGCATCCTACACAAGACAGCTGTGGAGAAGATGCAAGAAGACGGATTTCCCTCTCGGCATTCCAGCATGTCCAACGTTTGCATGCTGTGTTTGGGACCCATCAAGGCCCTGGACACCCACGAGTTCTGCATCCTGTGCCTGGGTCTCGCCAATGCGGAGGCAGCACTCACCGGGTTGGGCTGCCCGCACTGCAAGGAATTCTCAGTGCGGGTGCTTAGGGCCCAGAGGAACATTGCCCACGGTGATTTCCCTTGGCAACGTCCCACTACTGCCAGCGAGCAATCTCGACGAGGCGATGTCCTAACGGCGTCCGAGAGGTACTGGGCCCACACTCTGAAGTGGAGTGACACGGCTCATTCCAGGATGAGCTCGTCCGTATTCTCACCTGGGCCAAGCAACAAATGGGGAACAAGGCTTACGCCGCCTCGGGAGAAGCGATCTCGGCGCTTCACACAATGGCAGTGCCTCTTTGGAGACGCCATGGAGATGTCCGAGATGTTCTCACAAAGTCCCCTTGACGGTTACAGGCGACTACGAGAACGTTTTTGTTGTGAATGTTCAGAAAATAATAAAGTCTGTGACATCCTCACAAAAAGAGCTTTTTTCTCCTCCTCCAGCGATAGCGGCTGCACACACTCGGCGCTCGGCCGGGGTGCTGTTGATAGAGTTGGGCTCACAGCTCCCCCGTGTATCAGGCGATGCTTACTCCCCTGCGTTAACGAAATGTGTGGATCACATTTGGATGGATCTACCTTCCCCTCTGAGTGCGAGCGGAATACGTATCTTGAATTATCTGGATGGCTGGTATTGGCCCATTCGGAGGATGTGCTCAACAGCCACAAACGCACTCTGTTGCTTCACTTGGAGAGTTTAGGTCTCTGTGTGAACAAACAAAAGAGCATGTTACACCCCAGTCAGTCGATCAAGTATCTGGGGGTGCAGTTGGACTCGGTCTCGATGAGAGCGTGCCTGTACCAACGCGGCACCCAGCTGGGTCTGGTCACATAACGCGATTGCTTGGGCCTATTCTAGCCAGGGAATG
The DNA here is from genome assembly GCF_012432095.1 of Onychostoma macrolepis. Classification (NCBI taxonomy): domain Eukaryota; kingdom Metazoa; phylum Chordata; class Actinopteri; order Cypriniformes; family Cyprinidae; genus Onychostoma; species Onychostoma macrolepis. Next base: position 27,021,575 of record NC_081169.1, on the reverse strand, counting down.
GAATGTCCTATTGATGTCAGAGCCCATTCAACAAGGGTGGTTGCCTCCTCGTGGGCGTGGACTAAGGGCGTTTCTATCAAAGACATTTGTATGGCGGCTGGATGGTCTTCACACAATACCTTTGCCAGATTCTACAATTTGGACGTGTGGTCTTTAGCCTCTCAGGTCCTGTCGGTGAATACGGCCCATGGCCTCGCCTTCAACCGCTAGCTGCTTGACTGTGCTTGTGGTTTCGACTAGGTCGTATAGGTGGAATTCGGGGGCGGGGCTATCACTGTATCCAGACTGTGGTGCCCCCCTCAGTACCAGCAAGGCGAGCCCTGTGATATGCGGTACTATCGTGCCTGTACTGTCACACTGTGTTGCTGTACTGTGGCTGGCATACTGTTATTATTATTGTGCCCAGCGTCGCCATTCACATGCTGCGTTGTACTGTCATATTACATACTTGTGCATACATCTTGAGGTGACTGATGATGTCCTAGCCTTTCTTAGGGTGACGGCACAGCATCTCCTTTAACAAGAAGGCCTGCTAACGGACATGGATTCTGAGTGACCTGATTGGATCCTTAAGCGGGAATCTATGCCCCTAATCGCCATCTTGGCTGGCATTGGCCAGTGAGAGTTGCAACTTCACTGGCGTTGTGCAATAAGATTTCAGGTAGGTTTAGGAAGGAATGGAGTCCCAAAAGTTTCAGCTTCTGATGCCATGTCTCGTTCCCGTCTCTCAGGGAACCAAGGTTACGACAGTAACTGGAGACGTTTTCACATGACGTCACACCCTTATAGGAAAACCCACCTGGAGGGCAAAATGAAGCTTTGCTCCACTGACCACCAGTTATTTTTACGCAGATTGCATTTAGTATTAATGTAGTAAAACGCAGATATTAAAAGGTGAAATTCAGTAAACACCTTATTGATGATGTATGTTTTGTACAGGCAAGCAGATAAACCCAGAATATAAACACAATATGCAAAGTTTCACATGAAATGGTTTCCCATAGAAAACCATTATAAGGAAAACACTGAACCATTAAGCGGATTGTGTTCATATTCCTGCTTCATCTGCTTGCCTATGTAAACTAGGCATCATTAATATGGTGATTACTGAATTTGATCTATTAATAGGTTGAATAGGCCTCTTATCAGTTAAAATGTAGTCTGATTTCTATTATTTATTTTCATTTTTAATTCAGTGATTTTAACTTTTAATTTAGTGTTTTTAATGCTTCAATGCTTTAAAGAGCAATTTTAGATTGTAATGTTTTAATGTTCTACTAATATCCATAAAAGGTACAGCTGTCATAAAACTCCATAGAAAGGCTGCATGGATAGAAATTGATGATCAACTGAATGCGCAAATAGCAACTATGTTAAAATATTTTCATATATCTTTAAAAAAAAAAGGTCATTACATTTTGGGCACAATACATTAAATACAGTTGGTTGTAGCCTAAGGACTCACCTGCTCGGATTGAGTTGGGCAGGTCATTCCACCAGAAAGGAACATTTAATTTAAAAGTCTGTGAAAGTGATTTTGTGCCTCTTTGGGATGGCACAATAAAGCGACGTTCACTTGCAGAACGTAAGCGTCTAGACGGCACATAAGTCTGAAGTAATGAATTTAGGTAAAGGGGTGCAGAGCCAGTGGTGGTTTTGTAGACAAACATTAATGCCTTGAATTTTATGCGAGCAGCTATTGGTAGCCAGTACAAATTGATAAACAGAGGTGTGACGTGCATTCTTTTTGGCGCATTCTGGATTAATTGTAAAGGCTTGATAGAACTGGCTGGAAGACCTGCCAAGAGAGCACTGCAATAGTTCAGCCTGGACAGAAGAAGAGCTTCGGACCAGTGTTTCATTTTGTTCGGCTTTGGCCTCAGCCAAGAATTTTCATTTCGGTGCATCCCTAATGAAAATGTTTATTAATTCCACCCCTTTCAATCCGACTAAAATTTTAAAATGTTTGAGCATTTTTATTCTGATTGAGGTGTTTACATGGAGCATTTTCATTCTGATTGAACTTTCAAACTGGTTATAATCGGAATACAATGCTCCATGTAAACGGGGCTATTGACATGGTGGCATATATTGGGATTGTACAAAGACATATACTATCATCAGGATGATGTCTTTCATGGGATGTCCATGGTTATTAGATCAAGACAATGGTTCTCGTTATGCAGCGTGGTTTAGACAAGAGCTTTTTGTGCTTGACTGGCCTGCCTACAGTTCAGATCCGTCTCCTGCTGAAAATGTATGACACATCATGAAAAAGAGAATCAGACAACGATACCCACAGACTGCTGAGCAGCCGAAGTCTTGAATCACGCAAGACTGGGCAAAAATTTTGCTCCCAAACTAATAAACATTGTAATTAAAAGGAAAGTTGATGTCATACAGTGTTAAACATGCCTCTGTCCCAACTTTTTTGGAGTGTGTTGCAGCAATCAAAATCATAATACAAAGAATACAATTTTTTTTTTTTTGATTAGGGAAAACAATGAAAATCTTTTGTTTATAATAGAATTAACAGGTTGAAGAAAATGAACAAATCACAGATTCTTGATTTAATTGCATTATACAACACATCCCAACTTTTTCTGATTTGGGGCTGTACTGTACATAACAAGCAGTGCTGTATTTGTTTCCTTTCAGAGCTGTCAGTCTGTGTGTGTTTTACCGACATTTGAAGATGTTCCCAGCATCACTCAACACACTCATCTGTCTTTTAAAAACATTTCAATCTCAGCGTTCAGTGAGGTTCTGGAGGACGTCTGTCAACAGCAAACAGCCAGAATTTCTCGAGAAGGTCTGAATCTTTTAATAAGTTTTACTGTCAGGCATATTCTGTTGCAGTAAATTAACTGCACTTCTTTTGTGTTGTCTCTTCAGTGTCAAATGTCCATGTTGCAAAGCCTCCAGAACCAAAGACCCAAAATGATTTTTTGCAGCGTAAGTTTTACTTCATTTTCTTCAAGGCAGACACTCATTAATTGTTTAGTATCAGTGTATATGATCTGTTATAATGTGACCATTTTGGAACCACTATACTTTGTTCAATACTTGTTTTTTGTTCACTCTTCCTCAGATTTCTGCCAACTTAACTTGGATCCAAACACAGCACACAAAAATCTCAAACTATCAGAAAAGAACAGAAAAGCATATTCATATAAACTTCAGAAATATCCTGATCACCCAGAGCGATTCGATGACTTTCGTTACATCTTGTGTAAAGAGGGTTTGTACGGTTGCTGTTACTGGGAGGTTGAGTGCAGTGGGAATGAATGCGTTATAGCAGTTTGTTACAAAGGAATAAGTCGTAAAGGAAACAGTGATGACTGTAGACTGGGCTTCAACAAAAAATCATGGAGATTGTCCCGCTATCAGCAGAATTTCTGTTTCGTTCATGATAGTAAGCAAGCCTCAGTCCCTGCTGTCCCCTCCTCTAGAATAGGAGTGTATCTGGATCACAGAGCAGGAACTTTGTCATTCTACAGCATCTCTGACACAATGACTCTACTACACAGAGTCCAGACCACATTCACTGAACCCCTCTACCCTGCATTTGGGGTTGGACATGGTTCATTTATCAGGATAATAGAGCATGAGAAGTTCACATTGACCAGTAATAGACTGATCCAAAATATATGTGTAGGATATCAGAATGAATCAGGCTAATTTAAGATTCGATCAGAACATGGAAACATGAGGAGCCGAAATTCCACAGAGGCCCAAGGCAACAGGACGTCATAAATTAGATCCCTAGCGCCAGCCCGTCTGAAGAAAGCCTAACCAGCAAGCCTCTTTCACAAAACAGCTTGGAACATTAAGACAAAAGAATACTTATTAATAAGTCCAACCAGGAAGGAGATCATCAAATTTGGGGGCAAGTAATCAAGATTAATGGCCAAAGAGACACACCGCGTGACCGTCACATGTAAATCTGTGATAGAAATCACGAGCTACAGACTTTCTTGGGCGGGTCGCCCCACCCAAGACACAGACCAGACTGAAATTCCTTTGTTGCCTTATGTTCTACACAGGACTACACATATGCACCTAAAATCATCTTAAAAGGACTTATGAGCAGCTAATCATTTCTATGCATAACTCCATATCATGTATGTAACCCACACAATTGACTATCGTGTTATAATCACATATTGTGTATGTCTTTTTAATAACTATTGAATAGCTTAAGGATTCATATTCGTGTTTGGTATGTATGAGTTTGAAAAATCATGCTTTAAACGTTTCTTCCAATCAATTCTTTGTCAAATGTATCATAGTCTTGTTATAGAAATCATGTCCAAATTTATGTTCTACAAGAGGGTTCGGACCATGTGACTGACAAGATAACATGATTTATGGATTTATGGAAACAGTGATACAGTGGGGCAAAAAAGTATTTAGTCAGCCACCAATTGTGCAAGTTCTCCCACTTAAAAAGATGAGAGAGGCCTGTAATTTTCATCATAGGTATACCTCAACTATGAGAGACAAAATGAGAAAAAAAAATCCAGAAAATCACATTGTAGGATTTTTAAAGAATTAATTGGTAAATTCCTCGGTAAAATAAGTATTTGGTCACCTACAAACAAGCAAGATTTCTGGCTCTCACAGACCTGTAACTTCTTCTTTAAGAGGCTCCTCTGTCCTCCACTCGTTACCTGTATTAATGGCATCTGTTTGAACTTGTTATCAGTATAAAAGACACATGTCCACAACCTCAAATAGTCCAACTCCAAACTCCACCATGGCCAAGACCAAAGAGCTGTCAAAGGACACCAGAAACAAAATTGTAGACCTGCACCAGGCTGGGAAGACTGAATCTGCAATAGGTAAGCAGCTTGGTGTGAAGAAATCAACTGTGGGAGCAATTATTAGAAAATGGAAGACATACAAGACCACTGATAATCTCCCTCAATCTGGGGCTCCACGCAAGATCTCACCCCGTGGGGTCAAAATGATCACAAGAACTGTGAGCAAAAATCCCAGAACCACACGGGGGGACCTAGTGAATGACCTGCAGAGAGCTGGGACCAAAGTAACAAAGGCCTCAAATCCTGCAGTGCCAGACGTGTCCCCCTGCTTAAGCCAGTACATGTCCGGGCCCGTCTGAAGTTTGCTAGAGAGCATTTGGATGATCCAGAAGAGGATTGGGAGAATGTCATATGGTCAGATGAAACCAAAATAGAACTTTTTGGTAAAAACTCAACTTGTCGTGTTTGGAGGAGAAAGAATGCTGAGTTGCATCCAAAGAACACCATACCTACTGTGAAGCATGGGGGTGGAAACATCATGCTTTGGGGCTGTTTTTCTGAAAAGGGACCAGGACGACTGATCCGTGTAAACGAAAGAATGAGTGGGGCCATGTATCGTGAGATTTTGAGTGAAAACCTCCTTCCATCAGCAAGGGCATTGAAGATGAAACGTGGCTGGGTCTTTCAGCATGACAATGATCCCAAACACACCGCCCGAGCAACGAAGGAGTGGCTTCGTAAGAAGCATTTCAAGGTCCTGGAGTGGCCTAGCCAGTCTCCAGATCTCAACCCCATCGAAAATCTTTGGGGGGAGTTGAAAGTCCGTGTTGCCCAGCGACAGCCCCAAAACATTACTGCTCTAGAGGAGATCTGCATGGAGGAATGGGCCAAAATACCAGCAACAAGACTTACAGAAAACGTTTGACCTCTGTCATTGCCAACAAAGGGTATATAACAAAGTATTGAGATGAAATTTTGTTATTGACCAAATACTTATTTTCCACCATAATTTGGAAATAAATTCTTTAAAAATCCTACAATGTGATTTTCTGGATTTTTTTTTCTCATTTTGTCTCTCATAGTTGAGGTATACCTATGATGTAAATTACAGGCCTCTCTCATCTTTTTAAGTGGGAGAACTTGCACAATTGGTGGCTGACTAAATACTTTTTTGCCCCACTGTAACTGTAAACTTGGCTTGGACAAAATATCATGGAGATTGTATGCATGTAAAAAAAAAACAGGTCCGTATGCCTCCTGTCTCTAGAATAGGAGTGTATCTGGATCACAGAGCAGGAACTCTGTGCTTCTACAGGATTTCTGACACAATGACTCTACTACACAGAGTCCAGACCTCATTCACTGAACCACTCTACCCTGCATTTTTTGCTGTGTTGGGTTCATCTGTCAGGATCATAGAGCAGAGGGAGGTTAGAAAACACCAAATGTAAAAACAGAATTTATGACAAGTTATACCATAAATCATCTCAACACATTTATTGAATGGTTTTGCTCTCATTAATCTTGACTTGATCTGAAAATCAACATTGTATGATTTATTCCATCCCATCAGTTTTGAGGTTAAATTGTCTTCCATTATGATAATGACCTGTAGATTTATTTAATTTTGGATACTAAATTTTAACATGGGATTTGTAGTGGGAAGACAATGACAGAACTTTTTTTTTTTTTTTTTCTGGAAAGACGTTTCATCAGCTGAACAATTGGTATGTTTTAAGTCACTGTTTTAATTTCTGTCAAAAATGACATATTTTACCATGACATTCTTGACATTCAATGTTTAATGACATTCTTTGACGGACTGGGTGAAAGTTGCAAGCGATCTGTAAATCTATTAATTTGTATTTTTTTTACAGACGGGTAATATTCGTATGGAAGCCCCTTAAAATAAATAAATAAACAAATAAAAAGGTAATTTCTTTAATGCAATTACGAGTTGTAATTGCATTAAACAGATTGCTGTTCATAGACTTCAGTTCAGCATTCAACACTATCATCCCAAATCAGCTCATTCATAAATTGGCCCAGCTGGGGCTCAGCACGTCGCTGTGCAACTGGCTGTTGGACTTTCTGACCGGGAGACCTCAGGCAGTATGGGTCGGCAGTAACACATCCAGCACCATCACACTGAACACAGGGGCCCCCCCAAGGATGTGTGCTGAGCCCCCTCCTCTTCACTCTGCTGACCCACGACTGCACACCGTCGCACAACTCCAACCTCTTCATTAAGTTTGCGGATGACACGACTGTGGTGGGTCTCATTAGCAACAGAGATGAGACAGACTACAGGAGCGAGGTGAGCCGCCTGGCCGAGTGGTGCAGTGACAACAATCTCTCTCGGAATGTGGAGAAGACGAAGGAGATTGTTGTTGACTTCAGGAGAGTGCACTCTCTGCATGCTCCTCTGACCATCAATGGTGCGACCGTGGAGAGAGTGAGCAGCACCAAGTTCCTGGGTGTACATATCACAGAGGACCTCTCCTGGACCAACAACACTGCAGAACTGGCCAAGAAAGCACATCAGCGTCTCTATTTCCTCCGTAAACTCAGAAGAGCCAGAGCCCCGGCCCCCATCATGTGCACCTTCTACAGAGGCACCATCGAGAGCATCCTGACTAGCTGCATCACTGTGTGGTATGGCGCCTGCAACGCGTCCTGCAGCAAGTCCCTTCAACGGATAGTGAGAGCAACTGAGAAGATCGTTGGTGTCTCTCTCCCCTCCCTCCAGGACATCTACAGCACCCGTCTCACCCGCAAAGCTCTCTGCATTGCAGGTGATCCCACACACCCGACACACAACTTCTTCAGACTGTTACCATCAGGGAGGAGACTGCGGAGTCTCCAGGCCAGGACCAACAGACTGAAAGACAGCTTCATCCATCAGGCTGTCAGGAAGCTGAACTCCCTCCCGTCTTTGCCCCCCCTCCCCTCTCTTACCCCACGCACTACTGAACTCTGACACCCCCCCACCACCACCACCACCCACATACACACACACACACACACACACATACACACACTGTGATCAGCACCAGTCACTTTGTACAGCATTGGACTGACCTCATTCAACTACCTCTTCTGTCAGTCTGAATAAAAGAATGCTCTTCGTCACTTTAAAAAATAGTCTCAATAAGCTCTTTGCACTATACCATTTATAGTCTGCACTGTTTGTTTGTCTATCTCACTGGTTTGCACTCTATTTACCATGTGCCTTATGCCACTTTATCCATTTTATATTATTTTATTTTTATTTTTATTCTACATGTCCTTATTTGTATATTTGTAATAATTGCATTTTGTGTTTGTGTATGTGTATGTATATATATATATATATATATGTATATATATATGTGTATATGTATATATATATATATATATATGTGTGTATGTGTGTATATATATATATGTATATATATATATATATATATATATATATATATATATATATTTGATTTGTACTTATCTGTATTTATGCGTTCTACTGTTAGTACTTAGTGTTATCTGTATGCACCAGGGAGTAAGAGAGTAACGAAATTTCAGTTCTCTGTATGTATGTACGGTACATGTGGCAGAATTGACAATAAAACAGACTTTGACTTTGACTTTTTGAGTTTATATCTCGCAAATTCTTTGAATTTGTTGAGATAAGTGAATTGGTGGGTTTTTGTTAAATGTGAGCCAAAATCATCACAATTAAAAGAACCAAAGACTTAAACTACTTCAGTCTGTGTGCAGTGAATTGATTTAATACACGAGTTTCACAATTTGAGTGGAATTACTGAAATAAATGAACTTTTCCACGACATTCTAATTTATTGAGATGCACCTGCAATTTGATGTGAATCGAATAAGATGCCAATAAGATACATCATTGTGCTTAGTTGTTAGATGAGTGCATTCACACCAGGAGCAGGAGCAATGCGTGAGCGTCAAGCAGGAGCATCGCCAGAAAAGAAAATGAAGAATCAAAAATATTTATAAAGTCAGGACAATGTAGCTCTACGTATTCCGATCTGTCTGCTCACATTCAGTCTCTACATCAGTTGTTTCGTTAATGTTGAATCTTTTGACATGTAGTGTTTCGCGTCTATCTTATAGTGGGTGATTCCACAATCACTTGATTTCTATTTTTGCTCACAGCCTGGTGTGGTATTGGGTTGAATGAAGTGCATTTATTCATCTTTTCTTGTTGCACAAGCACTGTGTCACATACATTTACTTTTGAGTACTGTGCACTCCGACGCTTATCTGCATATCTCTTTGCTCTTGTTTTTTGTTCTGCACCCCTATCGCATATTTCTGATCTTTGCATGCAACTGCAAGTTTGGGCAACTTTCCTTGAGTCTTCCTATTAAAAAGCAGTTCAACTGGGCTTTTTCCTGTTGCTTCTATGCTTCTATGCAGTGACATATTTCCTCAGCTCTTTTTTCCAATTAAGTCCCTCTGCCTGTGCAATTTGGATTCTTTTCATTAACGACAAGTTTTGGCATTCCACCTCCCTGTTAGCCTGAGCCCATTTGGTAGTGGTTCTCAGATGTATATTGCCATTGCTCTCGCAGAACACACTGAACTGTTCAGATTTTCTGACCTACATGTGACAGGTTGGCCATGTCTACTAAATATAAACTCCAAGCTATCTATGATTTTGTCTGATGCTGTCGATGTCAGTATATCATATTCTTAGTAGCGACTATAATAATCTACCATAACAAGTATAGAATGACCAGTTGGGAGTGGGCCTAACAAGTCTATGGCCACGTCCTGCCAGGGTCCATCTTTAGGGTCTTAGTCTGGCCTGGCCTGGCCTGGACACCACCTGGCACCCATGACATGACTTGCTTTATTCATACCCAGCCACCACACTTTGGACCAGAGATGCTGTTCACAGATGCTAACTGCAAAAAATAATGCTTTCAATTCTGGGTCACTCTCAGAGGCTTCCTCTACCTCTCTAGTAGTCAGAACATTAGGCGTCACTCACTGCGATAAACCTGACATATTCCTCTGAATTGTGAACATGTCTCTCAGTTTTTGATGTTCCCCAAACTGTTGACTGATTGGACTGTCAGGTAGGTATACAATTCTGAAATTGTAGGGCTGTAATCGAAGGACCCATGGGCACAGGGTTCAGAGCAGGGACTGTATATGGCTTCTAGTGGTTTTGTGGTCAGTGACCAGCTCAAATTTTTGGCCACGAGTGACAGGGCCTCTTTTTCTGTCTGGGAATATCAGTGTTCAGTGTTCAGTCTCCTCTTGGATCTGAACTAAGACTGCGGGATGAATCTGCTGCTGTAACTTACCAAACCTAAGAAGCTTCTGACCTCTGATAACACCTTTGGCTTTCTCATCTCCCTTACAGCCCGCATCCTCTGTTCTGTCTGACCGATTCCTTTCTTAGACAAAAGAATTCCCATGAATGCTATGCTGCCTTCACGCGCTATTGTACTTGACTTCATCCTAAATAAAAAAAACAAACAGAAAAAAAACAAACCCTTTGTCTCTCTCTTTATCTATTTATTCCTTCCCTTTCTAGCTTGTACTTATTTGAACAATGCCCGAAACTTGGTATAACGAACACTTCCTGTGTCTGTTTGCCTCTTTAAGAAGAATCGCTTTATGTATCCCCAATTGCAAGTCGCTTTGGATAAAAGCGAGATCTCGGCAAAAAGTCCCACGATTTATTTCCAGAATATGATGCCTGGTGGGATACACCAAGCCTCGAATACCGCTCTGGAGTGTGGATTTAGTGTGCATTGCATTTAGTGGGCACTGCACTTTGCTGTTTTTAAGACCTGGGACAGTCTTGCGCACTTACTTCCTGTCGCACGCATGCACTCTCAAGTGGCCAAGACAGCAAGTGTGGGTATTTGGACAAGGCACATATGTCGTGTACTTCTCACTTCTTCACTGAAAATTCACACAGGTTTTTTTTTTTACATGTAACAGCGCCCTCTAACAACGGATACAACCACAGTAATCCTAAAAGCCAAAGTATACTTAGGTTTACAACCTTAGGTGAACAGTGCACGCAACGATATATGTATTTAATTATAAAACACTTTATAATCTATAATAACATTCATTAACAACGTATTTAATATTTTCTCTAAACTTTCTTGTATATTTAGACAAGCACCTGCAATTCTGGCCAAATTAAAGATACGTTGTGTGTGAATTTGCACATATTACGTTGCAAAAATGTTTGAAGTTAGTTTTTAATATTACATTCTTGAGGACTCTATGCTTAAATTTTTTTATTTTTTTTTTAAACCTTTGTAATGCCATTTTTCAGACTTTATTAAATGTATGTCATCTTTTGTGTCAAAAATTTTATATATATAAACTTTTATCAAAAAATTTTAACTACACAATAAATTCAATTAAAATAATAAGATATAACAATAACAATCAGGAAGAATACGTTTCCAGTCAAAAAATCAGCATCAACAATTCATCTTTGCATGGCACAGAGCAGCACAAATGTGGCATTAAAGAATATTTACAGAATTTAAGAAATTTTTGTCAAGACTCAGAGGTGGCATTAATGCATCTCATAATAACAATGTTATGAGATTAATGTTTTAAATATATAAATTTCAGTGAATTAAATGAATCAATTTATACTTTAAAAATGAAACGGAAACTGCCAGTAGGTGGCATCAAGTCACTGTCTTTGTCACTGAATCATTCATTCAATCGATTCGTTCAAACGGCTGATTCATTTAGTTAACGAAGCAAGTGACTCTCTTTATGAATGGGTCATTGAATCATTGACTCACTAGATTTGTTCAAAAGCAAAGATTCATTCATAAACGAAACAGCGTCAGCTGTGTCAAAGACTTGCGCAGAGGCTCAGCTGTGACTTTGTTTTTTAACTATATTTTTGTTGACGAAATAGAGAAAAATCTAGTGTTCCTAAAATGTAAGTCACTTAATATTAACTTTTGTATAAAATCAAAAATGTATGAACTGTTGTATATTTCACATTTGCAAACTCTCTACAATCATTAAAAAGCTGTTACCCTCCGTTCATCGCTATCTCACAAACTTCCATTTTAATGAATGAAGCTCTCTACACTGCACACTGAATATACCATTTACATCGTCTCTACACTTTGTTCGTTACAATGAATGACAACAACTGCAGTCTGCCTTCACGGTCTGTGCTGTGAGGAGCAGCACGCGCAGCGATAGAGGAGCATTTCTATTGGCTGCAGTCTGCAGGTATTAAATGGCAAAAGACTGCATTGTGCAGCGAACCATAAACACAGCGCTACGTTTATATGCAGAACTGGGATCGCTTTCGTCGTCTTTTGAATGAATAAAATGTAGAAATCACTTTAATTTTCAAATAAACCTAACCAGTTGGAAATGAAACGCTGTCCACCCTCGAAATTCAGTCCCCGTACTCCGTCCCCTGCAAACCCCATTTCCAGCCCTGGTCAGTATATGGATGCGTACGTTTATTTACGCTTTGATTTGAATGGAAACAGTGTATCCATGCCTTACTGATGACAGAGAATAGTACGCACTTTGCGTTCATCGGATGCTCTCCAAAATGGCGCTACGCTGACACAGAGAGAAAGAGAGGAGACGAATTGTTGAATAAATGTAGTTATTTTTATTTTCTTTGCGTACAAAAAGTATTCTCGTCGCTTCATAAAATTCAGATTGAACCACTGATGGCAGATGGACTATTTTTTTTTAATAGTTTTCTGTGCCTTGACAGTGTTATTTACTTGGCAGTCAATGGGACAGTCATCTCACAGAACACCTCCCGGTTTTCATCCAAAATATCTTAAATTGTGTTCCGAAGACGAACAAAGTTTTTACGGGTTTGGAACAACATGAGTGTAAGTGATTAATGACAAAATTTTCATTTTGGGGTGGAGTAACCCTTTAACCTCCACTCCAGTTGTTCCAGCCCCGCCCCTTTCTTTTTTTTCTTTTTCAGACACAGAGCACACACCCATTTTGTGTAGGCACTGAAAACCAGGAGGTATTTAAGGGAAATTATACTTATTTCCCCACTACACACTCAACCCAGAACCTTCAAGATAGATCAGTGTCGCTGTTCTTTGGGGCAAAGCTGTAAAGCAAATAATATTTGTGTGGTATTTCCATCAAAGCAGGTAAGGACTTAATGAGATCTTAAGATAATAGCTTTGTTGTTTTCTGCTTTTAAAAAGAACACATGCAATTATTCATTTGTGCTAATGTGTGTACAGAGATTTTGTACTCCTGTAACTAAAATTTTGTTTTGTACTTGCTAAACCATCATTTGATTTATAGATATATTTTTTCAAAAAACATAAGTATTGTTGAAATGGATACATTTTACTTGGTTACAAAGTATACTATAAAAACCATACTTTTTACTCTCTACAGTTTCATTTAAAGTACAAGCATGTTTCAGTGATGATCATGACTAAAATGACTATTCTGGACTAAATACGTTTTATTGACAGCATTTGTCTGCTATTAGCATAGAACAGAATTTATTTCCACAGTTTAAAAAAATGTGATTAAATAGGTTGTTACAATTATTCGTGGAAAATTTTCGCTCAAATAAATGTTTAGTTAAGTACCTGGACTTTGTAAAATCTTAATAGAGTGTCCACACTTTCACTTTCTCAATATTTACACTCCTGTTCACTGTGTATGGCCGCAATAGAAATAAATCAACCAAAATTGCTAAATTGAACTAAACTGAAAGTACAACTATATAGTAAATATGCAAAAGAGAACGTGTCTTTTTAGATATTTTTTTTAGGTGTCTTTTTGAGTGTTTACTATTGTCCTTTTACATTATTGACACTAGGGGTGTCCCCGACTAAGGATTTTCATAGTCGAATCGGAATGTTTGATTCTTGCCGATAGTCGAATCATATGTTTGGGGGCAGGTTCAAAATACATTACCAAGAGACAGTCATAAATACTGACGTTAACACACAGGGAAAATGTGTAACGGACGCCTCGCAGATACAAATGGGGTAAATAATGTTTTATGAACCCTATTCACAACATTTTTTACAATAGTGCTAATGTTCTGCATTTCTAGCTGAGTGAAGTTAGAATAAAGCATATGATAGCAGGTTTTTAATCAATGGGATTTAAACTCCTTTATCTCATATAGAATACGCTTCGTTATTTATAAAACATAACTTTAATATTACGACTTATAGGCTATCTGCACAACCCCCCCGAATGCATGAACGTGTCTGCGCGGCTCTGAATGAACTCCTTTTGTGGACGAGTTCTTCACGCAACAACGTGCAGAAACACTGTTACTAAACTTTAAAAATTCACACCGTTTTATTATAATAGTGTTCTCATTATAATGTTATGTTGGTTGGATTTATTCACGCACGTTAAAATATTTATTTAGAGCTTCTTTCTTTTCAGATTATTATTTACAGCTAATACTGTACATAATAGGCTAGTTTATATTAAAGGTGCCATATAATGCATTGATACAATATTTTAAATTGTTCTCTGATATCTACATAGAATGTATGTGGCTTAGGCAAGGGCAAAAATTCTCCAGAAATGGTTTTACATGTTCATTTACAACCCTAGGATTTGTCCCTAGAATGAAATGGTCTGTTATTACCTTATTTGGAAGGGTCATGAATAATAATGTTGAACTTTGCTCTGATTGGCTGTTTCACAGTGCAGCTAATTTCAGAATATTTCAATACTTTTCTATATGCAGGGCATTGAAACTGCTTTCCAATGCACAATCGCTTTTTAGTTTCACTTTCACTTTCGAGTTTTGCGATCACACGTACTCTGTTTATACTACAGAGCAGCAGTACTTACCACACATTTTACAAGATCAGATCTTGTCAGTGGTGCTCAGGATCTGTAAATAATTTGCCATCATCCTCAGGCATCTCTCCTTACTCTGTTTATGTGGTAAGTGAAATCTTATGTACTGTAATGTAACAGGCTACTGCTAGCAAGAAGCTAACCATGTCCCTTTAGTGGCTCGCGTTATTTTATTTAAACGCGTTATTTGCTTTCCGCGCCTTTCTGAATACAGACACCAACCCATCCCTGCACTTCACATCCCCTGCACAGCCTGGAACATAACATTCATTTCCATGATCTGCCATTTTCTCTGTTGTCCTCGCTTGTTTCTTCACAATACCTGCAGAACTTCTGATGATTCGGCTGGTGGCTGGCCTAGAACATGGGCGGGTATATGCAAATGTTGGGGTGTACATATTAGTGATCCCGACAGTAACGTCATAGTTAGTGTTATGTTCTGATTCGCCTATTTTTCAGTGGTCTTTTGCATTCACGAGATTTACATAAGAAGGAGGAAACAATGGTGTTTGAGGTTCACGGTATGTCATTTCCATTTACATAACTGTTATTATTCAACTATGCCAAAGTAAATACAGTTTTCCATTCTATGGCACCTTTAACTTATTTAGAGAAAACCGGTGGTTCTATGTGAAATCAGACATTTAGTCTGACATTAAATCGACTGTGAGATTGGGAGTCGAATCAGGCTCCTCCTATCGAAGCATTGAATCGTCAACTATTCGGGGCCACCCCTAATTGACACACTATTTCCCTATTTGATACTGTAAAGCTGCTTTGACACAATCTGTATTGTTAAAAGCGCTATATAAATAAAGGTGACTGACTGACTGGACAGGTAGACTACCTATAGATTGTCCATCCATTTTCCTATTGTAAAGTGAAATGCTGTAAGACATTTGACAAATAACATGTTTCTTTGGCTGGCAAAACAGCGAGGCTGAGAATCTGTTCATCTTTGAGAAGACTGCAAAGAAATGGCTAAATCTGCAGAGAGTCAGTATGAGGATCAGTTCATGTGTTCAGTCTGTTTGGATCGGCTGAAGGAGCCGGTGACGATTGCCTGTGGACACAGTTACTGTATGAGCTGTATTACTGACTGCTGGGAGCAGAAGGAGCAGGAGCCGCCGTACCACTGTCCCCAATGCAGAGAGAGCTTCAGTCACAGACCTCTACTGAAGAAGAACACTCTGATAGCTGAGATGATGGAGACGCTGCAGAAGACGTCTCTACAAACGGCTGCTGTGGAGTGTGATGTTTGCACTACAGAGAAGAACAGAGCTGTAAAGTCCTGTCTGCAGTGCTTGGCCTCCTTCTGTCAAACTCACCTGCAGCTTCACTATCAATCTCCTGCGTTTATGAAGCACAAACTAGTGGAAGCCTCCAGACACATTCAGGAGAACATCTGCCTCAATCATAAAAAACCTCTAGATATTTTTGTCAGGATGACAGTAAATACGTTTGTTACTTGTGTATGATTGACAGTCATAAAAACCACAGTGTGGTGTCTGTGGATTCAGAATGGACTAGTAAAAAGGTATATATTTATCTGTCTAAAAAATATACAAATATTGTAATATTGTAAGGAAAGGTGTTACGTCTATTGTTGCCTGTTTTTTCATTTTTTTTAATGTTAACATCCTCAGAAAGAGTTAAAGGAGATAACAGTGACATGTCAGAAGCTGATCGAGGAGAGAGAGAGGGTCAGAAAGATCTCAGTGAAGCTGTGAAGCTCCTTAAAGTACGTTTCTTTAAGTGTTCTTTTGGTTTCTTAAAAGGATAGTTCACCCAAAAATGAAAATTTGATGTTTATCTGCTTGCCCCCAGGGCATCCAAGATGTAGGT
The DNA here is from genome assembly GCF_012432095.1 of Onychostoma macrolepis. Classification (NCBI taxonomy): domain Eukaryota; kingdom Metazoa; phylum Chordata; class Actinopteri; order Cypriniformes; family Cyprinidae; genus Onychostoma; species Onychostoma macrolepis. The sequence goes on along the minus strand of NC_081169.1, from coordinate 27,005,112 downwards.
GACTTTGTTTCTTCAGTAGACCACAAACGAAGATGTTTAACTCAAACCGTTGCAGTCTGTCAGTCCTATAATGCCAGTCAATGGGCACAGAATCTTTGAGAGAAAAAAAAATATGCACAGACAAATCCAAATTAAACCCTGCGGCTCGTGACGATACATTGATGTCCTAAGACATGAAACGATCGGTTTGTGTGAGAAACTGAACAGCATTTATATCATTTTTACCTCTGATACAGGCAATGTCCAGCTGTCCTGAGCTCATCCACAACATCCGGCGCGTGACGCGTCAACGGCTCTGGAACATAGATATATATATACATAGATATATACGTAGATCCTTATGTATCGCAGCCCATAGAAACAGTCGCTAATGAGGCATCTATGTATATATATCTATGTGCCAGGGCGGATGTTGTGACAGTCGAACATCGAGGTTTATCAGAGGTAAAAAATTATATAGCCTAAATACTGTTCAGTTTCTCGCACAAACCGATCGTTTCGTGTCTTAGGACATCAATGTATCGTCACAAGCTGCAGGGTTTAATTTGGATTTTTCTTTTCTCTCAAAGATTGTGTGCCCATTGACTGGCATTATGTGACTGACAGACTACAATGGTTTGAGTTAAAAATCTTCGTTTGAGTTCTACTAAAGAAACAAAGTCACCTACATCTTGGATGCCCTGGGGGTAAGCAGATAAACATTACATTTTCATTTTTGGGTGAAAAATCCCTTTAAAGACTGAAGTTTATTCACACACATATTTTAAATTCAATAAAGGTAAATGGTAACCACCTGCTTTCAAAGTGCCTTTTTGGAGCTGGACATACATTAGTTTACTATTTGACTACACTGGAACCGAAACATCTTGCATTTTGACTGGGGATTTGAGGATTTATGAAAAAATGAATTTCAAATATAAATTGCATTATTTTGGCTGTTGTGCTAAATTGAGTCACAACAATGATCTGCATGATCACAGATTTCTGTCTCCAACAGAGTTCAGCACAAGAGGCCGTGGAGAACACTGAGAAGATCTTCGCTGAGCTCATCTGCTCTCTGGAGAAGAAACGCTCTGAGATTAAAGAACAGATCAGAGTTCAGGAGAAGACTGAGATAGATCGAGCAGAGAAACTTCACAGACATCTGGATCAAGAGCTGACTGAACTCAGAAGAAGACAAACAGAGATCGAGAAACTTCTGATTACTGATGATCAGATCCATTGTCTGAAGGTAATGATGCAGAAATGTTGAGAATCTATAAATGAAACACTTTAATCCTAATTTTATGGTTTGGAAAAGATCTTTTGTGCTTCACAAATTTAGTCTGCATTATTTATCTAATTTCAGAGCTGTCAGTCTGTGAGTGTTTTACCCACATTTGAAGACGTTCCCAGCTTCACTCAACACACTCATCTGTCTTTTAAAGACATTTCAATCTCAGCATTCAGAGAGGTTTTGGAGGACGTCTGTCAACAGCAAACAGCCAGAATATCTCGAGAAGGTCTCAATTTTTTAAAATCAGTATTCAAAATAAATGTTTGTAAAGTTGTGTTGCTTCATTTATAACATTTTTTATTTAATTTATAAATGAAGTATTTGATTATGTTTCTTACCTTGTCTTTAGTGTCCAATGTCCATGTTGCAGAGTCTCCAGAACCTAAAACTCCAAATGAGTTTTTGCAATGTAAGTTTTATGTCATATTTTTTCCTTTTTCCTCAAACAGTTACTGAATGAAAGCTAATGAAATCTGTTAACTATTTCTATTTCTATGTGTTAAGAATTATAAAATATAAGTATATATTTATTGTTATCATAATTATTATGTGAGATTTTGAGTAGAGGGGTGGCAGTACTTTGAATTTGAATATTTATTTGTCCCTCCATTTTCATCAGATTTGTGTGAACTTCAGCTGGATCCAAACACTGCACACAAACACATCAGCCTCTCAGAAGAGAACAGAAAAGCATCATATTCAAATGAAGTCCAGCAATATCCTGATCACCCAGAAAGATTTAATGGATATTGGAATATTCTGTGTAGAGAGGGTTTGTGTGGTCACTGTTACTGGGAGGTTGAGTGCAGTGGAAACAACTGGTCTGTGGCAGTTTCCAACAGAAAAAATTATGATTGCAGACTGGGGTTTAATAATAAGTCCTGGAGACTGACATGCTGTCAGCCAAATTTCTATTTCAGACATGATAAACAGCAAGTCCATATTCGTCATGTCCGCTCCTCTAGAATAGGAGTGTATCTGGATCACAGAGCAGGAACTCTGTCCTTCTACAGCGTCTCTGACACAATGACTCTACTACACAGAGCCCAGACCTCATTCACTGAACCCCTCTACCCTGCATTTGGGTTTGTGGAAGGTTCAACTGTCAGGATCATACAGCAAGATGTCCTAAACTGTTTAAAGATAAAAGTACTCAAAGCATTTATGGATGTCTACATCATGTCGCGATCCATAGGAGGAGGATGAATCAACTCCAGAGTAAGGTTAAAAGTAGCCTAATGTTAGTGTGACCTATTAACTACGTACTGCCGTCTTTTTAGGCAAGTACCAGATATGGGTAAAATATTTTTAATTTGTATTTAACCTGCTTATAATTAAAAAAAAAAACATTGTGTCGCTGACATACAGTGCCGTTGCACTACAGGCAACCCAAATTCAAATCCCGGCTCGAGCACCTTTCCTTTCAAAGAACATTTGCATTATCAAAGAACATCCTGACTTTAGTCTAGCCTGTGTTTAAGCACGCTTTAAAAAAAAAAACTCCTGTTCGAATCAGAGAACCTGTCTATACACTTTGATGAATGAATCACTTACTTACAACGTACATACATCTGCACTTTGTTGTCTATGATGAGAGAAATCGCTAGAGTGCAGAATTTAGTCAGCGAGCGCGCACACTGAATAAAACTCTGGTGTTTCAGCGATGACTCAGATGAACACTTCTGATTGGCCATTGCATTCATAATCTTACCAGAATCATGTGTGATTTTCTATTCGCAACAGCCGTAATGGATTTTGTTTAATTGTGCAGGGGCATTTTTTCCCAAGTCTGTTAATTTCTGACCCATGGCCAGGGGAAAGATAAGCCTTGCCCAGCCTGACACCCAGGGGCGCTGTGAGGGAGGGGGACGTTTAGGACGATTCCAAGGGCCCTGATGAGAGAGGGGGCCAGACGTAATCTAGGTTCGAAAACATTTTTTTATGCTGGTTGAAAGTCTCCTCACATGCTGATAGCAGTCACTAAGTTAATTGGTTTAAATTTCATGTTCAATTTCAATATCATCTGTGGAAGTCATAGGACCATAAACTATTCATCCATTCATCGTCCGAGGGCTATGATAGTCTGTCTTACTTGCCTGTTAATGTATGTATTTGCTTACCTTTGCATATTCCCTGTTCGCGCAGACATGATACGTTATCAGGGCGTTCCATTACGCTACTGCAGACCAAGCGAGAACGGAATGCGTTATTATTGTAATTATGTGCTTTGTACTGTAACTGTAATTTTTTTCATACTATGGAATTTCTTCATTCAAACGATTCAAAAACGTTTATTGTCATATGCACAGTGAGGAAAAGCAAGTTTCCCTGTACAATTAAATTCTTTCTTTGCAGTCCACACTGAATGCCAAGACAAGTGCAAATTATGTAAAAATAAAAACAGACATACACCTAAATAGAATAAGAATAAATAGAAAAATACACATAAATAAGAAAAGAAAACAGTAGTGCAGTAGTCTGTAACAATTGAGTGCAACTACATAATAACAATAGCAGCTTTAACATTAATAATGTGCAAATCAAGATGAAGATACTTGATATGAAATAGCAGCAGTAACATTAGCAATGTGCAAAATTTTAGCTGTAGCAGTTTAGTCCACATATTCTATGAGATATGTGAGACTAGTCTGTGTTCACTGGCTACCCGTTTAACAGTCTAATGGCTGAGGGAAGAAGGAGTTCCTTAATCTGAAGTCTACATTTCACACTCCTGTACCTCCGTCCTGAGGGTAGGAGTGTGAACAGTCCATGTTGTGGGTGGGTGGGGTCCTTAAGGATGGAGGCAGCTCTCCTGTGAACTCTGCGATGGTAAATGGTCTGCAGGGAGGGCAGTGGAGTCCTGATGATCTTCTCAGCAGTCTTCACCACTCTCTGCAGACGTTTGCGGTCCTCACTGTAATGCTGCCATACCACACGGTGATGCAGCTGGTCAGAACGCTCTCAACAACACAGCTGTAGAAGTTGCTGAGGATCTTAGGTGACATGCCAAACTTCCTCAGCCTCCTTAGGAAGTACAGCCGCTGTTGTGCTTTCTTAACCAGCTGGGTGGTGTTGAGTGTCCAGGTGAGGTCCTCGCTGATGTGGACCCCCAAGTATTTAAAGCTGCTCATCCTCTCCACTTCAAGATCTCGGATAAACAGTGGCTGGTGAGTTCTCCTCTCCTTCCTCATGTCCACTATCATCTCCTTTGTCTTGTCCGTGTTGAGGGCGAGGTTGTTGTCCTCACACCATGTCATAAGTCTGGCCACCTCCTTCCTGTAGGCTGCTTCATCTCCACCAGTGATCCGTCCTATCACTGCAGTGTCGTCAGCGAACTTCACAATGATGTTGTCCTTGTGGAAGGCGACGCAGTCATGTGTGAACAGTGTGTAGAGGATGGGACTGAGAACACACCCTGTGGGGTGCCAATGTTTGTTATGATGGTGTCTGAGGTCCTATTTCCAATCCTGACAGACTGCGGTCTACCAGTCAGGAAATCTAGGAGCCAGTCGCAGAGTGTGGGGTGTAGTCCAAGTGCAAGCAGTTTGTGGGTGAGTTTATGGGGGATGACCGTGTTGAAAGCAGAACTGTAGTCAATAAAGAGCATCCTGATGTAAGTGTCTTTATCTTCCAGGTGAGAGAGGGAAATATGGAGAGCAGCAGCAATGGCGTCTGAGGTGGACCTGTTGGTCCGGTATGCATACTGCAGGGGGTCCAAAGTGTCTGGCACGCTGCTCTGAATTTGGGCCAGCACCACTCTCTCAAAACACTTTACGATGATTGAAGTGAGTGCTACTGGCCTGTAGTCATTCAGACAGTTGAGGTTTTGAAGCAGGTTGGGACGGTGCTTTGACTGAGGGAGATGTTAAAGATGCACGTGAGTACGTCGACCAGCTCTGTAGCACAAGCTCTGAGGGCCCGCCCAGGTATGTTGTCTGGCCCTGCTGCCTTACGGGGGTTGATCTTCCTCAGTGCTTTGTGTACCACAGCTGATGAGACGGTAGGAGGGGGGAGGGGGGGTTGGGTGGTCTGAGTGTGTGTGTGCCTCCTCTCTGTGTTGACGTTGGAGGTCTCGAAGCGGGCATAGAATATGTTGAGGTCATCCGGCAGGCTGTCTGAGGGACTGATATTAGTGTTTGTGGTGGTCTTGTAGTCAGTAATGTGCTGCAGGCCTTGCCACATCCGTCCGGCGTCGGCAGTAGAGTAGAAACTGTCCAGCTTCTCTTTGTACTGCCTCTTAGCCACTGTAACGGCTCTTCTCAACCCATACTTTGCAGCTTTGTACTCAGTCTTGTTGCCTGATGTAAATGCAAGAGATCGAGCACGTAGCATGTGGCGTACCTGGGTGTTTATCCAGGGCTTCTGATTGGGGAACTTCTTGACTTGTATGGTAGGTATGATGTTATCAACACAAGTGCTAATGTACCCAGTCACATACTCAGCATAATCCTGTACGCTGACAGAAGAGTCCTCCAAAGTGGCTGCAGCTTTAAACACATCCCAGTCTGTCAGAGCAAAACAGTCCTGTAAGATGCCCTCAGTCTGAGGGGTCCAGAGTTTAACCTGTTTGGTGATGGGGTTTGTTTGTTTTAGTCTTTGTCTGTAGGCCGGGTACAAGAACAAAGAGATGTGGTCTGACTGTCCAAAGTGGGGGCGGGGTGCAGCCCTATACGCACCGCGTATGTTGCTGTAAACATTGTCCAATGTGTTGTTTTCGCGGGTGGGAATGTCCACATGTTGGTGATATTTGGGAAGTACAGCCCGTAAATTGCACTGATTAAAGTCGCCAGCGGCGATAAAAACAGCATCAGGGTGAGCCGTTTCTAGCGCGCTGAAAACGTTGTAGAGCTTGCCGAGCGCGGCTGTGGAGTTAGCTCGCGGAGGGATGTAAACAGCAGCTATAAACACAGCAGTGAATTCCCTCGGTAGATAATAGGGACGGCATTTCAGCAGTAAAAACTCCACATCTGGCGAGCAGTGCTTATAAACAGTCTGTATATCTCCACACCACGAGTTGTTGATAAACACACACACACCTCCCCCTTTAGCCTTACCGGAGGCTGTGGTCCGGTCTCCTCGATGTAATGAATGAGTCTGTAGTTGAACAGAGGATTCCGGGGCTTTCTCTGAGAGCCAGGTCTCGGTGAAAATCAGAGCGCAGCATTATTCATAATATCTTCCTTTGTTTTCGATAAATAGCGGAGTCATGCTGTGTGATTTTTGTTGTGTTGGGTTCATCTGTCAGGATCATAGAGCAGAGAGAAGTTAAAAAAGACCAATTATAAAACAGAATTTATACCATTACCTGAATTATATATATATATATATATATATATATAGAAAGAGAGAGAGAGTACAGGGTACATTTAATTTACATTTACATTTAGTCATTTAGTAGATGCTTTTATCCAAAGCTACTTACAAATGAGAAACCACTTTTCACTGAATCTCACCTCAACACATTTATTAAATCTAGTTTGAGTGACGAAAGGAGTTCAAGCATAGTTCTGGCAGACCACGGCATGCCTGCTGCATCAGCTGACTCTCAGCTGATAGTAACTTCTCCCACAACAATTAATAAGATATATAAGTTCATCCGTACTCACACTTGCCATAGTCTGTCGCACAGACATGCGCTTACCCTCCTCCATCCCCAACTCCTCCTTATGCAGATACATGATCACTTACCTGCTTGCCCAGAGAGATATATCATCTGTCCAGCTCATTGCTAAATTGTCCAAATTTATTCACAGTACTATATTACTCTACTTGGAATATACAACTGTTGCATGTAAAATATCTGGCAATTGCTTAGGCTTCAGGGGGGTTCAAACCTCAGCGAGGTATGCCTGTGGATAGCTCAGAACTGAACCCTTCAGAGTGAAGCCTGCTGCCAAATATAAAGTACAATATTCTGACTCGAACAGAGTGGTCCTGACTGAAGTAGTTATGCTCTCATTAATCTTGGTTTAATAATCTTATAACATTTCTGAGATTTATTCCAACAGGTTAAATTATCAATTTTTTTTTTTTGTCATAAGATAACAGTGATCTGTATATCAATTTTATATTTGATATTAAAGGTTTTTATGTATTTTTTTGAAGGAAATTTGTAGACAAAGCAATTCATTTAGATTTGAATGGTGGTTGGTTTTATTTTGAAGTGACATGTTATTGTGATACCTGCCCATCATTATTGGTGTAGAAGACCTACAGTGGCATGATGTTACTGGTGTTTTTATTATTTAATTTTAGAATGATTATAATTCGTGAAATCATTATTTAATTCTTTAAACTGGATGCACATTTTAAACATCTTTATTATTTATCATAACAAGCAGGACAATTAAGTTCAGTCATTTTAATCTCAATTCATAGTATTATGACATCTCTTCAGCTAAAAATACCGGCATATGTATATTTTAGATATAGGCTATAACTGTATAGTTTTATTCAGATGTGTTTCTTTCACTGGGATTTTGCCATTTAGTTTGTTATTATTCAGTGATTTAACTAAATTGTCAAAATACATAGATGTACATATAATATTTAATTTAGTATTCTACATTAAATAATCAAAAATGATATCGGATATTTTACATATTTAGCAAAAAAAATGTCAGCAGTGGGGTAAGATAAGCCCCTCTCATAATTTTCAATTTGTAGTACTGAAAAGTGTAATTGTGCAAGTTTTATATTAAATAATGTTCACTAGTCGATCATATGGGGAAAATAAACGTTTTATTTAATTCTCTTTCTGTCATTATTTCATTCTCTCTCTCTCCCTCTCCCTCTCATTCACATGCTTATTTTATTATTTACGTACTAACCAGGAAGTATTTGAAAACAAGAGAAACCGAACTTATTGCACAGTAGCCTACACGTGTGATTCAACGTCTGTTATAGATCCGCACCGCTGTTCTTTGGGGCAAAGCTGCAAAGCAGAAAATATTTGAGCTGTATTTCTGTTGAGGTAAGGGTCTTGATAAAATCCAAAGGTAACGGCTGTGTTATGTTGTCTGCTTTTAAAAACAAATGGCATACAATTATGTTTATTGACCCGTGAACATCACAAATGTCTAAACATTTCTGTATGTACATTTCACAACACATCAGCGTGTTGAAACTGTGTATGCATGTTCATGACCCTAAATGAGAAAAAGTCACAAAATTAAAAAAATAAAAATAAAAAAATCACATTTTTACCATCTGTGGCTGACAAAATATTTTTCTGTATTTAATTAAGTGTGGAAAAGCCTTTTTAGCTTCATAGGACAGTAAAAAAAAAAAAAAAAAAAAAAAAAGCAAAATATAACCAATAAATGTTATTATTTTGGTTGTTGCCTTAGGCTTAGAACATTACAATAGGCAGGTCAAATTGACCCAGGAACAGCACGAACATAACAAAAACTTTGTGTACATTTCAACACATCAGCGTGTTGAAACTTTGCATGCATGTTCATGACCCTAAATGAAAAAAAGTCACAAAACTTCAAGAAAAAAACAAAACAAAACATAAGTTAACTGATATTTCCGACAACTCAAAAATCAAATCGGGTCAAATTGAGATATATCGAGCAGAGAAACTTAACAAACAGCTGGATCAAGAGCTGACTGAACTCAGAAAAAGACAAACAGAGATTGAGAAACTTCTGATTACTGATGATCAGGTAAATTTTCTGAAGGTAATGATGTAATGTTAATAATCTATAAAATGAAATGCTTCTAAACTATTTGTCTCATTTCAGAGCTGTCAGTCTGTGTGTGTTTTACCCACATTTGAAGACGTTCCCAGCTTCACTCAACACACTCATCTGTCTTTTAAAGACATTTCAATATCAGAATTCAGAGAGGTTTTGGAGGACGTCTGTCAACAGCAAACAGCCAGAATATCTCGAGAAGGTCTGAATATTTTGATATATTTGTATTGTCAGTGATAACACTGCCCTGCATCATATTTTCTGAAATCCAATACTTCTTTTTCACTAATTTTGTGTTTTTCTTGAGCAGGTCACAGTTTCTCAAACAATATAATGCATTTCGTAGAATTTGTTTTCTTTCAACAACCATTTGTAAGGTGAAGAAGTCTAATCCCTTAATCACCAGAAGAAGAAAAACACCACAAAGACATGATTCCCGTCTTCCTCTGAGCAGTTTACAGCTATTAACTCAATTCTCAGCCCATATTCACATGTATAAATTATTCTGAAGACATTATTATTTATGCCTAATCCTGATCTTAAAGTTAGAACTATGGGCAGTGACAAAGGAAAATACAAAACGAGCCAGATGTTTCCTGTTACATCTACATCTGTGAGGATTTGGCTACATTCAAGCAGTGAAAATGACAGATTTAAAAAAAATCTTATTTATTTATAAACTTGTTTTCATGTAAAGTTCTTTGACGTTAAAACAGAGTATTTGAACATATTTTCCACTCCTTTGCAGATTGTAAGTTAAATTATACATTAAACTTTTGACTGCTTTTAAGTGCATTTACGGTCTTTCTTGTTTTGTGAAAAACTGGACATGATGGATAGTTTTTATTGATATTTCTTAACCCGGCATCATTAAATTAGGAAATAATTGGCCTTTTTTTTTTTTGCAAATCAACTGATTTTTTAAGATGCATGGCTGTGTAATGAGAGGATTAAACCAACAAGTTAATAATAGGTTTGTTTCTTGCTGTCTCTTTAGTGTCATATGTTGATGTTGCAAAGCCTCTGGAACCAAAGACTCCAGATGATTTTTGGCAGTGTAAGTAGAGCAAACTCTCATTCATTGATATCAGTAAATATCAGTGGATATGATCTATTACAATGTGACCATTTTGGAAACAATGTGTATTTTGTTCAATATTATTATTATTTTTTATTTTTTTTTGTCCATTCCTCCTCTGCAGATTTCTGTAAACTTCACCTGGACCTAAACACTGCACACAGAACCCTCAAACTGTCAGAAGACAACAGGAAAATATAATTTTCATTTAAAGTCCAGCAATATCCTGATCACCCAGAGCGATTTGATCAGTTTAATTACATCATGTGTAGAGAGGGTTTGTACGGCCGCTGTTACTGGGAGGTTGAGTGCAGTGGGGAAGACTGGGCTGTAGCAGTTTGTTACAAAAGAATTGATCGTAAAGGAGACGGTGATGAATGTAAACTTGGCTTGAACAGAATATCCTGGAGACTGAGCCGCTATCAGCATGCTAACTATTTCACTCATGACAACAAGCAAGCCTCAGTCCCTGCTGTCCCCTCCTCTAGAATAGGAGTGTATCTGGATCACAGAGCAGGAACTCTGTCCTTCTACAGCGTCTCTGACACAATGACTCTACTACACAGAGTCCAGACCACATTCACTGAACCCCTCTACCCTGCATTTGTTGTTGGAAATGCTTCTTCATCAGTCAGGATCATAGAACAGAACAGAGGAGAGCTAAGACCGTTGATTAAGATCTAGACCCAGTTTCTGAATTCTTAAAGTTTTTATGTAAATAATGCATTTAAATCAAAATGTAGTTTGTAGTTTGACTGAACAAAGGGCATGAAAGTTCTTATTAAACAATGAAGAGGCTTAAACAACACTCACTTCAAACTCTTAAATTAGACAGTTAAAAAAAAAGCTTACTAAATTTTCTGAAATCAGATGTTACTGTGTGTGTGTGTGTGTGTGTGTGTGTTTGTTATTTTGGCATCTGAAAGTGGTCTTCTTCAGCAAGGTTGTTATTTACAGCTCATAATAATCCACGTCTGAATCCACGATGCAGTTTATTATCAGCTGCAGAACCTGGTCAACTATGCCTGCGTCCCAATGTGCATACTATCCATCCTAATCCACGTGATATTAGTAATTTTCAATACTTTTTAGGGCAGATAGGGTGGATATGTGCACATTGGGACGCAGGGTATGTTAGTAGACAACAGGAAAATTGCTGTCAGAAGACAGGAAAATATCATTTTCATTTAAAGTCCAGCGATATTCTGATCACCCAGAGCGATTTGATCAGTTTCATTACATCATGTATAGAGATGGTTTGTGCGGTCGCTGTTACTGGGAGGTTGAGTACAGTGGGGAAGACTGGGCTGTAGCAGTTTGTTACAAAAGTAGCAAATATATCAAATACGCCCAGTGGGAATTGTTTTTTGTTTTTGTTTTTTTTTAATATAGAAAAGTTAAAAATAAGGGAGAAATACGAGAAAATATTTAAACGGGATGATAGCGGATAGAATTGTAAAATACGGGAGAATCAAGGGGAAAAACCGAAGACAGGTCTGTTATTAGACGCATTATTCAAATGTTGAAAAATATAGTATGTGTCACGAATCTGGTCTGTACTTCCATTCACTCACCACCAGAGGTCACTCACTCACCATCATCCGTCACACAGATCACACAGCTGTCACATATTACAATTGCACTGATTGCACACACAGCTCTCACTAATCACACACTCTATTTCTACCCTGGACTTTCCTTCCGTCACTGCCGAGTATTGTATGCATTATCGCTGCCCTACAGAGCCCCGTTAGTTTTCCTAGTCTTTCCTAGTTTTCCAAGCCTAGCCTTGCCTTTGTCGGATTGTGTTTTCCCCTGCCTGGACTATCGCTGACATTTTGGATTACCTCTCCTGTCTCGCCCCTTTGGATACTGTTCGCCGATCGTCGACCCACGCTTGTCTCTGTTTACTCTTTGTCTCGCCCATGTTATACCTGTTTGCCACTGTTTGACCCTGCCTGTTATGACCACGTCTCTGCTTAATAAAAGTCTGCAGATGGATCCGCACGTCTCATGTCTCATCAGCTCCGTAACAGAATACTCGGCCGCACAAGGATCCAGCGGCTTTTCATGCGGATATTGGCCAGGTATGGACACTGCGAGACTTTTATTAACCCTCGAGCAGGGCTTGCGATCGCTGGAGGATTATATACAGGAGTACTTAGAGCTCGCATATTTTTCTGATCTGCCGGACTGTGTGCTCATTGATTTCTTTTGTGAGGGCATTAACCAGCCGCTCAAATCAGTATTAACCCTTGAAGGTCCCCGTTCATCTCTAGTGGATTTTATGGATTATGCTCTATTGACTGTGGGTTCATCGTTCACTGTGGGTGTCGCAGAGGAACGCAACACCGCACTCAATTGTGTGATCGCAACCGCGCAGGACAGCGGAGCCCGTTCACAAAATGGCGGCCATAACAACACCCCGTCATGTTCTCGCTGATCTTCAGGAGTCAAGCCAAGTCACAGCTGATCTTCATGAGCCAAGTCAAGTCACAGTTAATGTCAAAGAGCCAAGTCAAGTCACAGCTTCTCTTCGTGAGTCAAGCCAAGTCACCATTGATCGCCACGTCAAAGCTGATCTTCACAAGCTAAGTCAAGTCACCATTGATCGTCACAAATCAAGCCAAGTCAAAGCTGATCTTCACGAGTCAAGACCAGTCAAAGCTGATCTTCACAAGCTAAGTCAAGTCACCGTTGATATTCACAAATCAAGCCAAGTCAAAGCTGATCTTCACGAGTCAAGACAAGTCAAAGCTGATCTTCACAAGCTAAGTCAAGTCACCGTTGATCGTCACGAATCAAGCCAAGACACAGCTGATCTTCATGAGCTAAGTCAAGTCACCGTTGATCGTCACGAATCAAGCCAAGACACAGCTGATCTTCACAAGCTAAGTCAAGTCACTGTTGATGGTCACAAATCAAGCCAAGTCAAAGCTGATCTTCACGAGTCAAGACAAGTCAAAGCTGATCTTCACAAGCTAAGTCAAGTCACCGTTGATCGTCACGAATCAAGTCAAGTCAAAACTGATTTTCATGAGCTAAGTCAGTGGTTCCCAAACTTTTTCCTGCCGGGCCCCCCTTTTGCAGAATAAAAAAAATGAAGGCCCCCCCACCCCCACACATACACATAAACACACCTCCAGGAGGATTTGTTTGAAACCTTGTAATTCATTAATGGTAATTAACACACATTCAGTGTGTGACAACTTACTGAAAAAAAAAATTAATAAAAAAATAAATAAGGAACTAGTCACTTTTAGAGTAGAAGCATTACAAGTAAAGCATGCATCTTCAACATGTATTTATAATTATTATTATTTTTAACTATGTAACAGTATTCATTGTTTTCAACAGATTTTCTCAAACTGCAGTTCAAAAATGAACATTTTTGAACTGCAGGATTTAGACTTATTCTTACTAGTCCCACAGTCTTTTCAGTGACTGGGGTGGGCTTGCTTTGTGCTGCAGATCCTCTCAAATCGGGGATGCAGCTGTGAGACTGCCACTCTTAGCTCATTTTCAATGTCCAGCTTTGATCTGTATTTTGTCTTGATTGAGGCAACCGCAGAAAACCCTATCTCACATAAGTAGGATGTGGCAAAAGGAAGGAGTATTGCCAGGGCTCTCCTGCCCAGCAATGGGTAGTCCTTTTCCACTCCAATCCAAAATGCAGCCAAAGCCTTGGACTTAAACTGAAGCCTCGTTGTTGAATCAGAGGTGACATCAATGGCCAAAACCAAAACTGCTTTGTAATAATTATTTATTATTTTATTAAATAATATTAAGTCATTTTTGTAAGACTTTTTAATTTAACTCAATTTTAATGATACTGAATTTAAAAATCACAAGCCAATAAAATAACCATGTTTATTGAAAGTAACACAATACAATTGGACAGAAAATATAGCCTATTAATATTAAATATCAATCAATATATTATTTTTATTCAGTTCTATGAAACAGAATCGGATATAACTTTTTTTATAGTCCTACAAAGCTATTATTATCAGAGCATGTGAGCAGAGCATAGCATCACGAGAGGGTGGCGTTATTTTCCACCGTTGTACAGTACAGCTGTACTACAGCATGCTATCACAATAGCGCTATTGCAAAAAGGAACAAGTATACATAGAAATTTTCTGTCGGCGCGTTATTTGAGCGGTCTTTGCTTTGCGCACATTAATAGAGCGGAATATTCAGCGGAGTGTCACGACGGCAGTGATTAGAGAGAGAGAGAGAGAGAGAGAGTGCGCGCTGAATACTGCCGGGCGGCGCGGCAGATATTTTCGGCTCATTGGACCGTTTTTCTCTTTACGGTGCGTCCCTATAAATATCGTCTGACTGTATGTACACTAGCCATGCCGCGCCCCCCTTATCATAACTCCGCGCCCCCCCCTAGGGGTCGCGCCCCCCAATAGGTCGTCATCAACCGAGTCACGTCTCAACTGATCTCCCAGAATCTTGCCCCGTCTCAGCTGATCATCCAGAGTCACTTCACGTCTACGCTGACCTCCCAGAGTCACTTCACGTCTAAGCTGTCCGTCCAGAGTCACGTCACGTCTCCGCTGACCGTCCAGAGTCATGTCACGTCTGGGCTGACACACCCAGATCATCAAGGTCAGTCTTCCACTATCCCAGTTTGATGTCTAGTTTGAGGGATGTACCGCTGGTGTCTGCACGCACGACTGGTATCCCCAAACCAACTCACTCTAACCCTCCTGTTCTTATGCATATTCCCCTGTCTGAGGCACTTCCCCGGATGGGAATCGCTTTGTGTTGCGTTTGGGCTGCGTACACCACCGCAGAACTGCCCGAGGTGGTGGCACCCGCTGTAGCTTCTCCAGAGGTGGCAGTCCACGCTGCAGAACCTCAAGAAGCGGCGGGGCTCGCGTCGGCCCCTTGTATGGTGGTAGCGCCCAGTAATGTACTCTCAACCTGTTGTGTTGCGGTCGAAGAGACCGTTACTAAACTCTCCCTGTGTCCTGAGGTTACTGCTGTAGAACCTCCAGAGGTGGCGGCAGCTGCTGCAGAACCTCCAGAGGTGTCAGCGGTAGCCGTCAATGAACTCTCATTCTGTCCTGTCACGGCTATGGAGGCCGCCAATGAACTCTCGTTCTGTCCTGTCACGGGTATGGAGGCCGTCAATGAATTTTCTGTGTTCCCTGCCTCGTTCCTTGGGTCCGTGCATGTTCTCTCTCCTTGTTATGTCTCCGTTCTCCCTAGGTCCCAGGCTCTGCTGTGGGTTCCTGATCCGTCGTGGTGGGCTCCTGCTCTATCTGCTCCACCGTGGTGGTCTGCGGGTCTGTCTGCTCCGCTCTGGTGGTCTTCTGCTCCACCTGTTCCGTCTGCTCCGCTGTGGTGGTCCACTATCTGGCTCTGGTGGTCTTCTGCTCCACCCTGGTGGGCTCCGGCTCTAGCTGCGCCGCCGTGGTGGTCTGCTGTCTGGCCCTGGTGGGCTCCAGTCCCGTCTGCTCCGCCCTGGTGGGCTCCAGTCCCGTCTGCTCCGCACTGGTGGGCTTCAGTCCCGTCTGCTTCGCCCTGGTGGGCTCCAGTCCGTCCACTCTGCCCTGGCTTCCTGCTCTGCCGGCTCTGCCTTGGTCCCCGGTCACTCCGCTTCCACAGGGACCTGGCCCTCCATCCCTCCCCCTGTTCCTCCTCCGCTCCACCTCCCTCCTGGATTATAGACTGTGTGGAGCGTCTGGAAGCCGCTCTTTGGGGGGCTCTGTCACGAATCTGGTCTGTACTTCCATTCACTCACCACCAGAGGTCACTCACTCACCATCATCCATCACACAGATCACACAGCTGTCACATATTACAGTTGCACTGATTGCACACACAGCTCTCACTAATCACACACTCTATTTCTACCCTGGACTTTCCTTCCGTCACTGCCGAGTATTGTATGCATTATCGCTGCCCTACAGAGCCCTGTTAGTTTTCCTAGTCTTGTCTTGCCTCGCCTCGCCTGTAATAGTATGATTCTGAGCAAAGTACAGAGGGAAGAGCAACAAAACTGCAAAGTCACGGCCTCACAAACAATATGTTTATAATCTCCTTCACACACTTTATCTTTACTTTTGTGAAATGCACCGAAAACCAGGAAGTGTGTGGATTCAAGAGAAACGAAACCTATTTCCCTGCTACACAAGCCTCTGCTTAAGGATCCACGCAGATCTAGTTTGACTAAAGCTGTAGAGGAGCAAATATTTGAATTACCCTTCTGTCAAAACAGGTAAAAACATCATAGAAGCATAAATAATAGTTTTATATGTCCTTTTGCTTGCACAGAAAAAAGAACACAGTTGTATGTGTTTAATAATTCTATGTTGCTATCTTGATGTCATGTTTATTGGTTACGGTGGAGTATTTAGCACTCTTTATAATAATGTACAAAACTGTGTTTTGTAGATTTGTAGACGTGCTCTTTCTTTAATGATTTACTTCTGGCAGAGCCGTTTCTATTAGAGGTATATAAACTGTCTGCAAAGAAATGTCTGTATCTGCAGCGAGTCAGTATGAGGATCAGTTCATGTGTTCAGTCTGTTTGGATCGGCTGAAGGAGCCGGTGACGATTGCCTGTGGACACAGTTACTGTATGAGCTGTATTACTGACTGCTGGGAGCAGAAGGAGCAGGAGCCACCGTACCACTGTCCCCAATGCAGAGAGAGCTTCAGTGACAGACCTCTACTGAAGAAGAACACTCTGATAGCTGAGATGATGGAGACGCTGCAGAAGACGTCTCTACAAACGGCTGCTGTGGAGTGTGATGTTTGCACTACAGAGAAGAACAGAGCTGTAAAGTCCTGTCTGCAGTGCTTGGCCTCCTTCTGTCAAACTCACCTGCAGCTTCACTATCAATCTCCTGCGTTTATGAAGCACAAACTAGTCGAAGCCTCCAGAAACATTCAGGAGAACATCTGCCTCAGTCATGGGAAACCTCTAGATATTTACTGTCAGGATGATGATCAATGCATTTGTTGCATGTGTACTGATAATCATAAAAGACACAATGTTGTGTCTGTGGATTCAGAATGCACTAGTAAAAAGGTAGGCCTATATATTTATCTTCCAGTGATAAATAAATATCGTAATAATAATAATAACAATAACATTTTGATGTTAACATTCTCAGAAAGAATTAAAAGAAATAAGCATGACGTGTCAAAAGCTGATTCAGGAGCATGAGAAAGGTCAGCAAGATCTCAGTGAAGCTGTGAATCTCCTGAAAGTATGTGTATTTAAGCATTATTTAGTTTTATTGAAGACTAAATTTAGTTTGAAACACAGATTGTCAAATTCAGTAAATGTAGATGGTGAACAGTGGCTTTCAAGCATAAATTATTTAAAGAGTGCTATAAAAGTAGTGACTTACAGTCATGGTGTCCTTTTTGCTGTTTATCTCTTTTTGGAGCTGGACAGCCACTAGTTTATTGTGTCATTGTTTGGAACAGATGCAGTTTAATTTTACTTGGATTTGTGGATTTGGGAAAAAAAGAATTGCTCACAAAATTTTTTGGCATTTGGTATTTTGGCAGTTGTACCAAACTGAGTCACGACAATGATCTGCATGATCACAGTTTTGTGTCTCCAACAGAGTTCAGCACAAGAGGCCGTGGAGAACACTGAGAAGGTATTCACTGAGCTCATCTGCTCTCTGGAGAAGAAATGCTCTGAGATTAAAGAACAGATCAGAGCTCAGGAGAAGACTGAGATAGCTCGAGCTGAGAAACTTCACAAACGTCTGGATCAAGAGCTGACAGAACTCAGAAAAAGACTAACAGAGATTGAGACACTTCTGATTACTGATGATCAGGTCAATTTTCTGAAGGTAATGACGCAGAAATGTTGAGAATCTAAAAATGAAGCACTAATGCTTGTTTTTTGTTTTGGAAAAGATTTGTTGTCCTTCACAAATTAAGTCTGAATTATTTGTCTCATTTCAGAGCTGTCAGTCTGTGTGTGTTTTACCGACATTTGAAGACATTCCCAGCTTCACTCAACACACTCATCTGTCTTTTAAAGACATTTCAATCTCAGCATTCAGAGAGGTTTTGGAGGACGTCTGTCAACAGCAAGCAGTCAGAATATCTCAAGAAGGTTTGAATTTTTTAATATTGTCAGTCATAACACTACCCTGCATCATTTGTTTCTGAATGAAATCCAGAAGTTTCTTACTGATTTTGGGGTGCTGATTCCAAGAATTGTGGATGTTTTTCTTGAGCAAGTCACAGTTTCTCAAAAAAATATGATGTATTTCGTAGAATTTGTTTTCTTTTAACAACCATTTGTAAGGTGAAGAAGTCTAATTACGTAAGCCCAGTGATCTGGGCCCGCCTGGGGCACGTTCCTGGGTGAGGCGTGCTGTCTGGTTGACCGAATCCAACTCCATGCCGAGAAAAGAGATCCTCTGCGTTGGCACGAGTTTGCTCTTTTCCCAGTTGACCCGAAGACCCAACTGGCTGAGGTGCCTGAGCACCAGGTCCCTGTGTGCGCACAACTGCTCTCGAGACTGTACAAGTATGAGCCAGTCGTCGAGGTAGTTGAGGATGCGCACACCCCGTTCTCTCAGGGGAACAAGGGCTGCCTCTGTGACTTTGGGGAAGACGCGAGGCGAAAGGGACAGCCCGAAGGGCAGGACCTTATACTGGTATGCCCGACCCTCGAACGCGAATCGCAGGAATGGCCTGTGTCGCGGGAGAATCGAGACATGAAAGTACGCGTCCTTCAGGTCGATTGCTGCGAACCAATCTAGGGGATGGACGCACCCAAAAATGCGTTTCTGCGTCAACATCTTGAACGGCATCTTGTGAAGTGCATGGTTCAAAACTCGCAGATCCAAGATCGGTCGTAACCCACCGCTTTTCTTGGGCACAATGAAGTAAGGGCTGTAAAAACCCGACCTCATATCGGCTGGAGGGACCAGCTCTATCGCGTCCTTCGCCAGCAGGACTGCAATTTCCGCACGCAAGACAGGGGCATCGACGGCCTTGACTGAAGTGAACCGGATGCCCCCGAACTTGGGGGGACGCCGGGCGAACTGAATCACGTAGCCGAGTCTGATGGTCCGCAGGAGCCACCAAGACGGACTGGGGAGCACTAGCCAGGCTCCGAGAGACCGTACCAGCGGGACCAACTGGGCCACCGACATACCCACGGTGGGGCAGCGAGGTGGGACACAGGGACCCGGTCCGGAGCCTGTGACGGCCTGTGACGGCTTGGCCTGTGATAGCGGGGGGCGGGGTCTGGGTGTGCAGTGTAACACTCACCTGATTCCTCCTCGTGAGGGAGGAAACACAGGAACCCGGCTTGAGGCTTGTGACAGCCTGGCGTGTGACGACTTGAAGCGGGGACTCGAGTGCTACCGCCCTTACCTGGTTCCACGAATGGGCAGGAGGGGTGCTCTTGGGCAACCCACTGCTGCCTGTTGGCGAGAGAGGAGAAGGGAAGTGATCCTGTGATGCATTGTTCACCACTCTCCTCCTCTTGAGACCCAGAGATTGAGGAAACCACTCTTTTATTGATGTTTTGGGATGTTTTGGCGGAACAAAAACAAAGCGAAACAAAAGATTCTCCACCCGGCCCTCCTCCGGGGGAGGGAGTGGTGCGGTCACCATCTCCCGACAAGCAGTCTCCACCATCTCTGGGTCGCCCGTCTCAGGGCCTCTTGCACTTGCGCTTGCCGCAAGGTTTGGCGGGGGCCTGGACGGGCTGGGCGTCCTGCCTGCGACCGGCTCCACGACGCTGCCTGGTGGAAGGCTGCTGCGGCTGCGCGGGAGCGGGGGCAGCCGAAGGGGGGTGCCCACGGCGACGAGCAGGCTGAGGGGCTGCAGCCGGAGTGGAAGCAGCAAGTTTCCTCCGGCGCATGATGTGTTTGATCGCTTCAGTCTGCTTCTAGGCTGCCGAGAACTGCTGGGCAAAGCTCTCGACAGAGTCGCCGAAAAGGCTGGTCTGCGACACGGGAGCATTCAGGAACTGTACCTTCTCCTGCTCCTTCATGTCAGCAAAACACAGCCAGAGATGGCGCTCCTGGACCACTAACGTGGACATCACATGACCCAGAGACTGTGCGGTCACCTTCGTCACTCGAAGCGCAAGGTCCGTCGCAGCACGCAGCTCATGTAGAACCGCCAGGTCATGACCACCCTCGTGCAGGTCTTTCAGGGCTTTCGCCTGGTGGACCTGCAGTAACGCCATGGCGTGAAGGGCAGAAGCCGCCTCCCCACAGGCTCTATAAGCACTGCCAGTTAGACCTGACGAATACTTACAGGCCCGAGAGACACGGGTCACCCGCAGAGTGGTAGCGGCTGTTGGACATAGTTGCATGGCCACAGACCGCTCCACAGAGGGGATGCCCGCGTACCCCAAAGCGGCTCCACCATCGAGGGTGGTGAGGGGGGAGGAGCCACAGGATTTGTTTCGGGCAGTGAAAGGTGCCTTCCACGATCTTCTGAGCTCCTCATGCACTTCCGAGAAACCACTCGTCCAGCCTCGAAGGATCGGGACGCGGTGGAGGATTCCACACGAGCCCGACATTCTCGGCGGCCCGGGAAAGCATAGCTGTCATCTCTGGGTCTGGCTCGGACAACGCTACCACACCCGAAGAGGGCAACGCAGCCGGGTCGTCATCCCCGGAGAGAGAGGACTCGCCCTCTGATGCAGAGATCGACATCTGGTCGTCAGAGGGGGCACCGAAGGAAACGCGTGGTGCACTCTGTCCAGCAGAGGGCCCAGCGCACTCCTTCGGCAGCTCCACCGGCTGCGGAGTGCTTGAGGGGTGAGTAACTCCTCTTGGGGAAGCCCTCACTGTCACCCTCAGATCACCTCTGACTCCACCGGATACAGCGCCGCCCCGGGAACGAACGCTGGATCGCGGCAGAGGCAGAGGGACTCCGCCATGTTTGACATAGCGGAGTCTATTATGCAACTCCAAGATGGTCATGTCCCCACAAGAAGAACATGAACCATCCACGAAAGCTTCCTCAGCGTGCTGAATTCCCAGACACGTGAGGCAGCGATCGTGACCGTCCTGAGGCGCCAGGAAACGACCACACCCAGAAACGCACGGGTGATAAGAAATCTTCAAAAAGACGCGATCACCCGTGTTGCTCTTTTAGAGAAATTTGCTCTTAATTAAGTGCTGAAGCACCCAGGGGAGCTGGCCACCACACACTCCTAGTGTGACTGTCTTCACGGGAATTGACCTCTTCTCCCGTGAGACCGCGACCACTGCTGCTGCGCTGTAATGCCCGCACTCGCTCTCTCTTCTCACTCGCAGGATAGGAGAGCAGCAGTGATTCACCGCCGCTCGGCTCCGAAGCGAAAGGATGAATTAATGCGGTGTACCCCCTGCCTCTTATACTCACGCTGTGATCAGCGGCAGCTGGATGCAATGATCGCATGCCAATGTCCATTGGCTCGTTTAGTTACACTCGAAGTGGATTGGTCTCTCTGGCGAGATCCCAATTCGTCGGTCATCCGACGTGACTCGGAGTGACCGACTGAAAGGGAACTACTGTTGCCATGGACACGTTATTTGTTAATGCAGATAGCTGTGTAAGTTTTCATAGAAACATAACATTTTCAGGGACTAATGTGAATAAATCTATATTTAAATGCAAAGGGACAAGATAGTCATTTTATTCGTATCTAAAATGAGGTGATGTGAACATTATGAAGCGCTAAACACTCCTATGCAGTGTATGTTTCATTCATACTCGAAGCCGGAGGGCGCTGTCGAGCTGAAAGTCCAATCCGCCACATAGAAGTATCTTATGATGGAATACAGCAGCGATTGCTGCAGCTAATGCCGAGTTCACACTGCACGATTTTAGCCCGATTTTTCACTCGCCGACAGGTTTTGATAAATCGCCGACAAATGCCCGACATCGGAGGCAAATCGGAGCTCGTTCACGCGAGTGACAATCGCGCAGTGTGAATTACCAAAGACACGATCTGAGAGAATCGCCGACACCTCGCCGACGCCCGTGAGATATTTGGCATGCTAAATATCTGGAGCTGTCGGCGATTCACAATCACGCTGTGTGCAATGATTTCTGACTGAAAACTACATCACGATGGCCTTCAGCCAATGAGAGACAAAGATACAGGGCAGAGGGAAGTTCAGTGAGGAGTTATAGACCATATCAGTATTTTAATGTACAATTATATCATACAGAAACAAGCACAAACGCTTGACCAGCCGCAACATCAGCATAACAGTTACTGCAAAATTATTATTTACCACTCTTTGCAGAACACAATCCCTGTTCCCTGCATCTCCCTCCTGCATAATCTGTTTTTGTTTTTGTAGCTGGAAATCAGCGCACAGACAATTTGCAGGCTATATTTTTTTAATACTTCCAGTCTCGCTCGAGAACAACGGGCTGACGCA
The DNA here is from genome assembly GCF_012432095.1 of Onychostoma macrolepis. Classification (NCBI taxonomy): domain Eukaryota; kingdom Metazoa; phylum Chordata; class Actinopteri; order Cypriniformes; family Cyprinidae; genus Onychostoma; species Onychostoma macrolepis. Next base: position 26,982,660 of record NC_081169.1, on the reverse strand, counting down.
CGCAGGTTCTCGCGTTATTTCCTTATCACTTCTCGCGTGTGTTTTGTTGTGAAATGTAGTTTGCGGATCAGACAGAGTTGTTGGCGATTCTTCCTATTGTGAAATCATGCAATGTGAAACCCCTGTCGCCGATCCATCGTGCAATGTGAACACAGCAGCGACTGAATGCTTCCCCAGATAGTCACGCAGTGTGAAAACAACAGCGATCCGACGAGTTTGAAAATCGTGCAGTGTGAACTCGGCATTAGCTAAAAGCAGAAATGTAAACACAATAAACACACGATTGCGAAAATATATTTTGTATTTGTGTTTTTCCAAGTCATCTCCCAGGTAATATGTAGGAAAATACAGGAATAAAATATTATAGAATATGTTCTCGCATGACGCACTCACTTTTGAGCTATTAGTTGTATGTAATTTGATTAATGTGAATAAATGCCTAAATCTGTTATAAAGCGGCCGATTGTGTCTTGTAGAACTTTAGGATTGAATCTGTTCGCTGTGTAACACTTAAGGTGACATTTTCCATACCTTACGTTATACTTAGAAAAATGACAGTTAAGGGGCTTTATGCAACACTTAATGGGCTTTAAGGGACACTTAAGAGAAATTCTAAGGGTTTATGATGTTTCACCTAAAGAAACCCTTAAGTGTCATTTAAGGTATATTTTATGCAACGCCCTTAATTGTAAGGGAAACTTAAGGGCGATCTTAAGGGAAAATTACACTTAAGGTGCTTAATGCAACCGGGCCCTGCCACTTAACATCATATTGAGCAAAACCCAACACATAGGTAGGTCTACAATATTAGCCTAATATCAGTTCACACACAGGCTTATCGCTGTGTTAGTTGTAGTGGGTGACAAGCTACGGCATTAAGCTTGTTAGCCTTATAATCGCTCATAGAAAAAACATGGGATATCATAATTTTTTTGTCATGACTAATTTATTAATGATTCAGCATCATCTGTATTAAAGAGAAAGAATCTTTTCACCCGATGTTTAAAGAGAATAAAATAGCCTTGACAACCTAAGTTACTTAAACATAACTAACTGTTACTGAGGTACTTGCTCTCTCCCACCGGACTCGAGTGTGTGTATCGGTAAAAGTGGAAAGCAGGCAGTGGACCAAACCACTGTGAGGCAAGGGAGGGGGGAATCAAAACATTTCTGAACTTAAAACGTTTTTTTTTTTGCGTTTATTTTGTTTCACTACTCACACAATTATTTTGAGTATATGTCCATTATATTATTTTTAATACACCGAGTCGCTTGTAATGATTTTTAGGGGGGACAACCCTCAGATGTGAAGTGAGTTCTTTGAAGGGTGTAGGGCATTACTGTCTCATATAAGCGTTTGGAACTCCCTTGGCGAAGGGAATGAATGTCCAGATGTTACCTTGACAACGCTGCGCGTGCGTGCAGCATTCAGCACTCCAACAGCTGTTGCAAATAAATATTTCTTCTCATTATTATTATTTTATTTAAATATTGTCTCACTGTGTCTTTTTTACTATTAAACTTTTTCAAACTAAACGTGCTTAAACTTGCTTACCGTCTTATATTTCTATCACTGACAAAAAAATATCTTGTATCACGACTAAAGACTAATTTAATCAGCCTTACGTTTGTATGTGAAGTCGAAATTAACCCCAACTTTGCTTTAAAATGCATCGGAAGAGCTCCTAACTGAAGACACATGATCACAAACGGAAATCACTTCTGTGAAGTGACCATGCCATGTTCCCTTCACTAACGGACTTCTGGAAGGGCCCTTCGTGAAGGGATTAGTTTGGAACGTCCCTACAAATGGCGTCCCCTTCCCGAAGTGCCCTTCAAGGGCGCAAAATAGCCGTTTGGAATTCGCCCTATGATTTGGGACATACTAATTCTATTTTCAAATACTATTTAAGACGGATAGTATGTGAATTGGGACAGCAAATGTTTATATTCAGCATATGGTGCTGCTGACACAGAACAGCATGCGTTGTTTACGTGATACTCTCTAAAATGGCGTTTGATGCGGAGGAGACGAATTGTTGAATAAAGTCTTTTTTTTTTTCTTTGCACACAAAAAGTATTCTCATAGCTTCATAAAATTATAATAAAAGGTTGAACATTTTCACATGATTTATTTTAACAATCTCCTTGCTACTTTTCTGAGCCTTGATCGTGTAAGGATCCTTGCTGTCTATAGGAGGGTCAGAGAGCACTCGGATTTCTTAAAAAATATCTTAATTTGTGTCCAAAGTTGAACGAAGGTCTTACAGGTTTGGAACGACATGAGGGTGAGTAATTAATTACAGGATTTTAATTTTTGATTGATTGAACTATCCCTTTAGCTCATTGGTCTCAAACTCGATTCTTGGTGGGCCACAGCTCTGCAGAGTTTAGCTCCAACCCCAATCAAACACACCTGATCCAGCTAATCAAGGTCTTCAGGATCACTAGAAACTTCCAAGCAGGTGTGATTTGGAGCTGGTTGGAGCTAAACTGTGCAGAGCTGTGGCCCTCCAGGAATTGAGTTTGAGACCACTGCTTTAGCTCAGTTCTCAGCCCATCTTCACATATTATTCTGAGTACATTATTTTATGCCTAATACTGATTTTAAAGTTAGAACTATGGGAAGTGACAAAAGAAAATGCAAAATGGGCCAGATGTTTTCTGTTACACATCTATGAGGATTTTGCTACATTCAAACAGTGAAAATGACAGATTTTGAAAAACCTTATTTATTTATAAGCTTGTTTTCATGTAAAGTTCTTTGATATTAAATGAAGTATTTGAACATATTTTCCACTCCTTTGCATATTGTAAGTTAAATTATACATGGAACTTTTGACTGCTTTTGTTAAGTGCATTTTAAGAATCTTTTTTCTTGTTTTGCGAAAAAATTGGACATGATGGATTTATTTAGCCTATATATTTTATATAGGCCTATTTATATATTATTAATATTTTGGAACTCCGCATCATTAAATTAGGTATTAATGGGCCTTTTTTGCAAATCAGCTGATTTTTATTTTTTTTTAAAGATGCATAGCTCTGTAATGAGAGTAGAGGTCTTCGCGGTTATATTTTTTTTAGTCCCGCTCCCGTGAGGTTATATCCCACCCACCCACTCCTGCTATATATTCACTCTAGAATACATTTCTTCCCGACCCGACCGTTCCCACTAAATTTAGATTCCGTTTGCATAATCTCACATTTAAATTTCTGCCACTGAAAGAAAGAGAGATAGGCTAAAAAATAAAAGTGTAGTCTGCACAAAATTGTATTTGTTATTTTGTTCGTCTTGTCAAGAGTCTTGAATTTATTAACAGCAAAATGTTAAACGAACTTAGTGTCTTAAGACACAATTTGTTTAACATTTTGCTGCCAACACAGTAGGTAAAAAAGTGTCACAGAAAGAAGTTAATCATAAGTTTGTTTCTTCTTGTCTCTTTAGTGTCATGTGTTCATGTTGTAAAGCCTCTAGAGCCAAAGACTCCAGATGATTTTTTGCAGTGTAAGTAGAGCAAACACTAATCAATTGATATCAGTGGAAATGATCTGTTACAATGTGACCATTTTGGAAACAAAGTGAATTTTGTTCGATATTTGTTTTTGTCCATTCATCCTCCTCAGATTTCTGTCAACTTCAGCTGGATCCAAACACTGCACACAAAAAGCTCAAACTGTCAGAAGATAACAGGAAAATATCATGTTCAAATGTAGTCCAGCAATATCCTGATCACCCAGAGCGATTTGATAAGTTTGCCTACATCATGTGTAGAGAGGGTTTGTGCGGTTGCTGTTACTGGGAGGTTGAGTGCAGAGGGAAAGAATGGGCTGTAGCAGTTTGTTACAAAGGATTTGGTCGTAAAGAAAACAGTGGTGCCTGTAATCTTGGTTTCAACAAAATATCCTGGAAATTGTCCTGCAACAGTTTCACTCATGACAAGAAACAAGTCTCAATCTCTGCTTTCCCCTCCTCTAGAATAGGTGTGTATCTGGATCACAGAGCAGGAACTCTGTCCTTCTACAGCGTCTCTGACACAATGACTCTACTACACAGAGTCCAGACCACATTCACTGAACCCCTCTACCCTACATTTTATACTTATATAAATTCATCTGTCAGGATCATAGAGCAGAGCAGAGGAGAGCTTAGATAGACTGTTGATTACGATTTAGATTTTGAATTCTTAAAATAAGTATGTAAAAATAATGTATTTAATCAAAATGTAGTTTGTAGTTTGGCTGAACAAAGGGCATGACATTTTTTTATTAAGCATAAACAATTAAGAGGCCTAAAGAACACATTTAAAACACTTAAACTAGACATAAGGAAAAATGCACAGTTTATCATTAAATTTTCTGAAATCAGATGTTACAGTGGTGTGTGTGTACCTGTTTTTCTATTCAGGTGGGGACTTAAACCTGAATACACACAGACTCATGTCACGGTGGGGACCTAAATTGAGGTCCCCACGGGTAAACAAGCTAATAAATCACACAGAATGTTAGTTTTTTGAAAATCTAAAAATGCAGAAAGTCTCCTGTAAAGGGTAGGTTTAGGTGTAGGGTTGGTGTAGGACGATAGAATATACGGTCTGTACAGTAGAAAAACCATTACGCCTATGGAGAGTCCCCACAAGGATAGCAAACCAGACGTGTGTGTGTTTGTGTGTGTGTGTATGTTATCTTGGCATCTGAAAGTTCTCTTCAGCAAGGTTAGTTACTGCATCTCATAATAATCCATGTCTGAATCCACTATGCAGTTTATTATCAAAATGGCCAGCTGCAGAATTTCGCATTGTTGAGAAAATAATCATATTTTGCACATCACACATGTATTAAATGCAGTAGCTATTTAGTTTTTCTATTGCTATAACTACTGAAAGGATCTTCTTATGAATTCAAAACCTAAATTCCAAAGCCAAATTCTAAACCTAACAAGTTTTTAAAGTGTTTAATAACTACATTTTCTGATGGTGTTGACAAACAGTTGGCACTGTGAAACTTTATAGAAGCCTTTTTTAAAAAACAAACTTCATCCTGTTAGTATGTACTGTAGTAGGTTTGTTTCTTTAATTGAAACATGTTTATATGTTGTATTTCAAATAAAACCAAATGAAATATTGCATTTGTGTTAAAAAAACATTCATTTGATTTCAAAGTTGAAATATGGCTGTGGGAATCCTCAAGAATCCTTGATCTACATGAGATTGTCTGTGATTGTTGCTTTTCTCCACAGCAGCTGAATGAATATCTGCTTTAATCAGAATCGAGACGCATTGCTTTTTAAATAAGAAATTATTCCTGGTAGGTTTGATGCCTGTGTCATTGTCCAGCCAACATGAAATTATAATTGATTAAATCATTTTACACACAGATGGTTGGAAGTGTGTTAAAGGAGTTAATTAATCTGTTATTAGACACATTATTCAAGTAGTCTGATTATTAGTGTCAAAATATACAGTATGATTTTGAGCAAAGTACAGAGCAACAAAACTGCAAAGTCACGGCCTCACAAACAATATGTTTATAATCTCCTTGACACTCTTTATCTTTACTTTCTCTCTCGCAACATGCACACATCTTGACACTGAAAACTAGGAGGTGTGTGGATTCAAGAGAAACGAAACCTATTTCCCTGCTACACGAGCCTCTGCTTAAGGATCCACATTTTTCTAGTTTGGCTAAAGCTGTAGAGGAGCAAATATTTTACTTCTGTTTTCTGTCAAAGCAGGTAAGAACTTAATAGAATCCTTAAATAATGGTTTTACCCATGTCTTTTTGCTTGTGGTAAAAAAAGAGCATTCAATTATTTTATGCTTGATAATTATACGTTAGTCTGGATGGTGTACGTTTATTCTTTTGGTTACAAGTGACGCATTTCGTATTATTGTTTAATACACAAAACGGTAAGCACATTGTAGATTTGTAAACGTGCTCTTTCATTAATGGTTTACATGTGGATTGGCAGAGCAGTTTCTATTAAAGGTATAAACTATCTGCATAGAAATGACCCAACAATAATAAAAAACATGAAATATGTAATAACAACCATTCTTATTATTATTATTAATAATAATAATACTTATTTGTATTATATTACATATATTTACAATGCATCTGAAAGGTATTCACAGCACTTCACTTTTTCCACATTTTGTTATGTTAGCCTTATTGCAAAATGGGTTAAATTCATTATTTTCCTCAAAAATCTACAAACAGTGCCCCATAATGAAAACATGGAAGAAGTTTGTTCGAAATCTTTGCAAATAAAAAAAATTAAAAATCACATGTAAATAAGTATTCACAGCCTTTGCTCAATACTTTGTTGAATCACCTTTGGCACCAATTACAGTCTCAAATTTTGGGGATTTGATGCAACAATCTTTGCTCATCACCATTTGGCAATTATCTGCCATTCTTCTCCTCATGTCTTCACCTCAAAAGCTCTGTCAGGTTGGATGGAGGCAGATGCACATTTTCAGGTTTCTCCAGAAATATTTGATTGGGTTCAAGCCAAGGCTGTTGCTGGGCCACTCAAGGACATTCACAGAGTTGTCTATAACTCTTGCTGTGTGCTTAGGGTCATTGTCCTGTTGGAAGTAGAACCTTCTGCCAAGTCTGAGTTTCTGAATGCTCTGAACTAGGTTTTCATTAAGCCGATCTCTATATTTTTGTGCATTGAGCTCTTCTTCTACTCTGATGAGTTCCTCAGTCCCTGCCGCTGAAAAACAGCCCCACAGCATGAGGCTGATTCCAGCACACATTACTTTTGGGATGGTACTCTGCAGGTGATGAGCAGAGCTGCTTTCCTTCAAACATGATGCTTAGAATTGAGGTTCATCAGACCAGAGAATCTTGTTTCTCAGAGTCTGAGAGTTCTTTAGGTGCTTTGTTGCAAATTCCAAGTGTTTTCATGTGTCTTCACTGAGGAGAGGATTGAGTTTGGCCACACCGCCATAAAGCCCAGATCGGTGGAGTGTTGCAGTGATGTTTTTCCTTCTGTAGGTTTCTCCCATCTGCATATATGATCATGGAGCTCAACTAGAGTGACCATCAGGTTCTTGGTCACTCTAGACAAGGCCCTTCTCAGTGGATGATCAGTGGAAACAGGATGCACCTGAGCTCAATTTTGAGTGTCTTGGCAAAGGCTATGAACACATATGTACATGTGATTTAATTCGTTTTTTATTTTTAATAAATTTGCAAAGATTTAAAAAAAACTCTTTCATGTTGTCATTATGGGGTATTGTTTGTAGAATTTTGAGGAAAATAATGAATTTCATCCATTTTGGGATAAGGCTTTAACATAACAAAATGTGGAAAAAGTGAAGCACTGTGAATACTTTCCAGATGCACTGTACTACTACTATTATTTAAACTACTATTTTAGATTCACCCTTTATGAGACTGAAAAGATGTTGTGTCTATTTTTAACTACTCTTTGTTTATTTGTTTTATTCAAACATCATCAGAAAGAGTTAGAGGAGATAAAGGTGGCGTGTCAAAAATTGATTGAGGAGCGAGAGAGAAGTCAGCAGGAACTCAGTAAAGCTGCAAAGCTTCTAAAAGTATGTTTCTTTGCGTTTTCTTTATGTTTTACGTTTTTAAGTTCTTTTGTTTATTTTTTTTTTCATTCAATATATATACAGTAAATGGTGACCAGTGGGTTTTAAGCTCCAAATAATGATTTAAAAAGTGCAATAAAATGAGTGACTTACAATTCATGGTGTTTTGGAACTTGAGAGCTACTAGTTTAGTGTCTGTCCACATTATTTGGACCACAAGCAGTTTTTTTTAGAATTATTTTGGCTATTGTGCCAAACTGAGCTACATCAACAATGATCTGCATGATTACAGTTTTGTGTCTTGTGTAAGTTGAATTTCGGTTTCTTCAAGGCAAACACTCATTAATTGCTAAATAAATATCAGTGTATATGATCAGTGTAACCATTTTGGAACCCAAGCGAATTGTTTTTTTGTCCATTTTTCCTCTTTAGATTTCTGCCACCTTCACCTGGATCCAAACACTGCACACAACAAAATCATCCTGTCAGAAGGCTACAGGAAAATAATGTTCAAATGTAGTCCAGCAATATCCTGATCACCCAGAGCGATTTGACATCTTTGAATATGTTCTGTGTAGAGAGGGTTTGTGTGGTCGCTGTTACTGGGAGGTTGAGTGCAGTGGGGACGACTGGGCTGCAGCAGTTTGTTACAAAGGAATTGGACGTAAAGGAAGGAGTGATGACTGTAAATTTGGGTTCAACAAAATATTCTGGAGATTGGGCTATTTCATGAGAAATTTCCATTTTATACATGAAAAAGCACATGTCCGTATCCCTCCTTCTCCTAGAATAGGAGTGTATCTGGATCACAGAGCAGGAACTCTGTGCTTCTACAGGATCTCTGACACAATGACTCTACTACACAGAGTCCAGACCTCATTCACTGAACCCCTCTACCCTGCATTTATAACTGGAATGGGTTCATCTGTTAGGATCATAGAGCAGAAGAAAGTTCAGACAGACCAGAAGTGGAAATGTAATGGATTGAGTTTCAGATTCAAATTGTGTTATTGTTTTAGTGTAACCTGACACCTTATTTTTAAGTATTCTCAGGTTAGGTTTGCTTCTAAATTATAAGCACTTTTAAAAATACTTACAGACTAAGACTCCTCCGTGGTCTGTTCTCGCAATCAGAAATCAATACTCCAGGAGTCAAAAAATAAAAGTCAATTTATTGGTTAACATTCTAGCACTCTAAATAATTAATGAATACAAAACAAAAGTCAAAGTAGCAAGTCAAAAATCTTGTCATTTAAAGGCAATAGGAACAAGGTTTCTGGCGTCGGAAACACTGGAGAGATCAGCATCTGATGTAACTATTGTAGTTCCAGGTATTTAAAGTTAATTTATCAATCTCCTCCATTGAGGTCATCTTTCCATTCCTGAGTGAGCTCCTCTCCTCTTGTTACTTTCTTGCAGCTCGTAACAGCAGATGCAGTTCATCATCAAGTCACAAGGTGTCGGAATTGGGAAAATAATTGGCCGCAGAACTAGGCAAAGATCACTTCTCATAGAATATTTATCGTGTCTCGCATGTATTATCAGCTTTTTTGTTTTCGTGTGTTGCTACCTTAGGACCTTCTTACAATGATTACAATGATCTAAATGTCCTAAACAATTTCTTTATAACTTGGAGGACTGGGTTGAAGAATGAGGCATGATTACTATTTCATAAATAGCTACAGTAAATGACTGAACCTTTGAAAAGACGCACATTCAAAAGCATATCCTTCTGATAGCAATGTTTCTTTAAAATTAAATATATTTCTGTTTTTCTTTACTTTAAAAAGATATTAATGATGCAACTGTGTAAATATGACCAAATACAGGGAAAACCAAATAAAAATGTGCATTTGTGTTAATAACGTTCTAGTGGTCATCTGATTTAGAAGTGGAAATGTGTTTGTTTCTTGAAATAATTGGTCTCAAGAATCCTTGGTTATGTGAGATTGTCTGTTATTGTTTTTCTCCACAGCAGCTTGTTATCAAGACGCATCTGTTTTTAACAGGTAATTATTTTTGAGAGGTTTGATGCCAATTGCATTGTCTGATTAATGGTGTTGAAAGATAGCCTACAGCATGAAGTACAGAGGGGAAAACAAAAATAATAAAAATAACAATAATAATCTTTCACATTGTTATCCTTTAATTTTTAATATTTGGCATGTTTGTGTGCTGTTGCTAGTCCCTGTGTGTGTAATAAGCAGAGTGTACGCTCGTTGTGGACCCGCCTATAGGCGCATAGCCATTACTAACGCGCTCTTTAAAGGTTTAGTTAGTTCACCCAAAAATTTTGTCATTAATTACTCACCCTCATGTCGTTTCAAACTCTTAAGACCTTCGTTCGTCTTCGAAGCACAAATTTAGATATTTTTGATGGAATCTGAGAGCTGTCTGACCCTCCATAGACAGCAATAGTCAAGAAAGGTAGAAAGGAGATCGGTAAAATAATCCATGTGACATCAGGGGTTCAACTGTAATTTTACGAGGCTACGAGAATACTTTTCAACCTGATCTCACAGAATTCCGTGTAATGTTCACGGACTTAATTAACCCCGAATCTGTGGTGGCATCACGGAATCGCCGACAATTCCGTGATGGGCTAAATTGTCTTGTGTAGCTTGAAGCTAATTGTAATTTCTCCGTTACCCATATACGATTATATTTAATTATGTATTTTATCAAATCACATAAGTTTTTAAGAAACTCTTTAATTTTCCAAAAATATTTTTTTTAATTAGGCTATAGTAATATAATGTACCACATGTTGATCAGAGGAATGTAGGTGGGATGTAATGCAGTTTAGTTGTGGTCTAAAGCCACAACTTACACAACAGTGTTCAGATCATCTTTTTTCCTGACAAAATCAATATAATGCAATATTATTACTGAAATCTTATTAATAATTAGTTACACTACTAGTTACTGCAAAAGATAATATTATTACAGTAACTAAGGTACTAGTAAGTAGTTACTGCCCGAGACTGGTCCCTGGTCAGTGGCATTGTCTATTTCAGTTACCTCAAAATAGCAACGCGCCAACAATGCGCCTGAACCCCTGAACACACCTCAGCTCAGACCAGCACGCCCATGAGCGCACAAATGGGCGTAGGGGTGAAACTAGCAAAACACTTGTGTGGCGCGTGGCCCCGCGTTGCACCAGGTGTATGATAGGGCCCTTGGTCTTTATCCTTCGCAACATGCACACATCTGCACACTGAAAACCAGGAAGTGTGTGGATTCAAGCGAAACGAAACCTATTTCACTGCTACCCGAGCCTGGATCCACGCAGATCTAGTTTGGCTAAAGCTGTAAAGCAGAAAATATTTAGCCTACTTTTCTGTCAAAACAGGTAAAAACATCATAGAAATGTAATCAATAGTTTTACTTATATCTTTTTGCTTGTATGCAGTTATTATTGTATGCATTTAATAATTCTATGTTGCTATGCTATCTTGATGTCATATGTTTATTGGCAGGTTGGGGAGTAAAGGAATAGCCTATGTAACGTAAACAGGATACAAAAATCTAGTTACATCAGTTACATCAAAAAACAAAGTATTCAGATTAGTTACATTTTGTAAAAAGTGGGAATACTATCAGGATTACAGCTGTTTCATTTAAAATTAAATAAATTAGTATTTTGACATAATAACGCTATATTTCGCGATGCTTCATCAGTTCCTGGTTCTGTTGACACTCATGTTGACTCACGCAAATAACACCCGTCTACAATTATTCTCCTCAAACGCGGAATGAGACGCTGCTACAGTTAATTAATTACGATGCTTTCTGCTGAGAAAAATGTTTTCATGTCTGGAAATTTCATAGTTATTTTGTTTTCAAAGAGGATAAAATAAATAACATAGTTGTACAGCGATGCATGAAGACTCTGCTTAAACAAAGTAGGCTACTCAACCAACTTGAACATTTGCTGGTAGCTATGACCAGATCATGTTAGCTAAAATTTAGAAATTTAAAATTCCATGGTGTGCATAAGTGCAGTTGTGTGTAAAATGTATAAATTAACACGTCCACACATCCCGGATCAGTCAATGAAATAAGAAATATCACAACATTTCACATACATTTCAACACGTAGGCTTATTTTAAAATAGACTAATATGTATATGGTGTAATTTTTTTGTGTGTAAACTATATTTTTTCCTTGTTCATGTTAAATAAATAAAAAATAATAATAATAAAAATAAAACTGTAGGCTAAAACTAAACTGTATAGCCACATAGCCTTTTATATAAATATATATACGGGCTGTAATATCTAGATGGTGAAACAAGACATGATTTGTAACAGTTTTAAATAGTTTTTACTATAGTTTTTATTTGTTTTAATTGTAAAATCTCAATTAAATAAAAGTACTTTAATACGTTGATATTGCTTTTTTGACTTTATTTGCATATATATGTGACTTGAAGTAATCCAAAAGTAATCAGACTACATTACTTTTATATTGTAGTACTTGGATTACGTTACTGAATACTTTATGGGTGAAGCGTTAAGGACTATTATAATAATAATACACAACACTGTAAGTACACTCTCAGAAATAAAGGTACAAAAGCTGTCACTGGGGCGGTACCTTTTCAAAAGGTACATGTTTGTACCTAAAGGGTCCATTTTGGTACCTTAAAGGTATATATTTGAACCTAATAGGTACAAAAGTGTACCTTTTGAAAAGGTACCGCCCCAGTGACAGCTTTTGTACCTTTATTTCTGAGAGTGTAGTTAGGCCTTGTAGACAAACTCTTTCATTAATGATTTACATTCTCTTTCTTTAATGATTTACTTCTGGCGGAGCAGTTTCTATTAGATAGACTTATCTGCATAGAAATGGCTGAATCTGCAGCGAGTCAGTATGAGGATCAGTTCATGTGTTCAGTCTGTTTGGATCGGCTGAAGGAGCCGGTGACGATTCCCTGTGGACACAGTTACTGTATGAGCTGTATTACTGACTGCTGGGAGCAGAAGGAGCAGGAGCCGCCGTACCACTGTCCCCAATGCAGAGAGAGCTTCAGTCACAGACCTCTACTGAAGAAGAACACTCTGATAGCTGAGATGATGGAGACGCTGCAGAAGACGTCTCTACAAACGGCTGCTGTGGAGTGTGATGTTTGCACTACAGAGAAGAACAGAGCTGTAAAGTCCTGTCTGCAGTGCTTGGCCTCCTTCTGTCAAACTCACCTGCAGCTTCACTATCAATCTCCTGCGTTTATGAAGCACAAACTAGTGGAAGCCTCCAGAAACATTCAGGAGAACATCTGCCTCAGTCATGGGAAACCTCTAGATATTTACTGTCAGGATGATGATCAATGCATTTGTTGTTTGTGTGTGACTGACAATCACAAAAGCCACAATGTGGTATCTATGGATTCAGAATGGACTAGTAAAAAGGTAATGAATGAATCTGTTATGTTTTTAATTGCTGGCTTTAATTATTGATATGGGCTACCTATTGTACTTCTTCCTTATATGAGGATTATGATGTATATTTTATTTGATATTTAACGATCACAAAATGATATTGGCAAGGTGTACCTATATTTCTACCTTTTAACATTGATTTTGTACATTAACATCCTCAGGAACAGTTAAAAGAGATAAAGGTGATGTGTCAAAAGCTGATTGAGGAACGAGAAAGAGGTCAGCTGGACATCAGTAAAGCTGTGAAATCTTTTAAAGTGAGTGTCACAAGATGCAAAAAAAAATATTTTGCTATTTTATTTGACTGATAGTATGCATGTTTTGATTTGGACACGATTTATGATAATGGAGTAATAAAATTAACTGAAATAGGTTACATTAATACAGTATTTAGGCTGTTGTTCCTGTCCAACAGAGTTCAGCACAAGAGGCCGTGGAGAACACTGAGAAGGTCTTCACTGAGCTCATCTGCTCTCTGGAGAAGAAACGCTCTGAGATTAAAGAACAGATCAGAGCTCAGGAGAAGACTGAGATAGATCGAGCAGAGAAACTTCACAAACATCTGGATCAAGAGCTGACTGAACTCAGAAGAAGACAAACAGAGATTGAGAAACTTCTGATTACTGATGATCAGGTCAATTTTCTGAAGGTAATGAAAGTTATTTTTATGATCATATGTGTGTGAGAACCTTCCATATGACAACATGTCATCATAGATAGATTCTTGTTCTCTTTCATCGAATGGAAAAGGTGTCTCATGTTTCACAAATTATGTGATGAATTATTTGTCTCATTTCAGAGCTGTCAGTCTGTGTGTGTTTTACCGACATTTGAAGACATTCCCAGCATCACTCAACACACTCATCTGTCTTTTAAAGACATTTCAATCTCAGCATTCAGAGAGGTTTTGGAGGACGTCTGTCAACAGCAAACAGCCAGAATATCTCAAGAAGGTATTAAAAAAAAAAAAAATCAAAAACCTTTTTAATTAAATAGGTCATTCATAATATTTTAGATTTCATTTATGAATTTCTTACCTTATCTTTAGTGTCAAATATCCTTATTGTAGAGCCTCCAAAACCTGAAACCCCAAATCAGTTTTTGCAATGTAAGTTGAGTTTTATTTTATACATTGTTTCCTCACATAATTGCTAAATGATAGTTAATAATATGTATTAACTATTTCTATTTTCTGTTGAAAAATATAATGAGTCAGTTTATTGCTGTTGTTAACTATTAGAATATGACATTTTGAGCAGAAGGCTGGGGTGGGAGGTGCAAGTACTTCATTTGAATATTTATTTGTCCCTTCATCTTTATCAGATTTCTGTCAGCTTCACCTGGATCCAAACACTGTGCACATAAAACTCAAACTGTCTGAAGGGAACCGAAAAGCATCACATTCAAATGAAGTCCAGCAATATCCTGATCACCCAGAACGATTTGATGTGTATTGCAATGTCCTGTGTAGAGAGGGTTTGTGCAGTCGCTGTTACTGGGAGGTTGAGTGCAGTGGGAACAACTGGTCTGTAGCAGTTTCCTACAGAGGAATTAGTCGTAAAGGACAAAGTAATGACTGCAGACTTGGGTTTAATAACAAGTCCTGGAGACTGACCCACTGTGATCAGGATTTTTATGTCAGACATGATGATAAAAGAGTCAATATTTCCCCTTTCCGTTCCTCTAGAATAGGAGTGTATCTGGATCACAGAGCAGGAACTCTGTCTTTCTATAGCGTTTCTGACACAATGACTCTTCTTTACACGTTCCAGACCACATTCACTGAACCCCTCTACCCTGCATTTGGGGTTGGAGAAGGTTCTGTCAGGATCATAGAGCGGAAGAGAATTCTCAAATCCCACAAATAAAAGATGAGCAAAATTTCCTAAACTCGCTCTGTGTTCTTGCAGTTCATCATTAAAGGGTTATTCCACCCCAAAAATTAAAATTGTCACTTTTTTTTTTTTTTGTTTGTTTTCTTTGCGAACAAAAAGTATTCTCGTAGCTTCGTAAAATTACGGTTGAACCCCTGATGTCACATGGATTATTTTACCAATCTCCTTGCTATGTTTCTGGATGTTGATCGTGTCATTTCCATTGTTGTCTATGGGAGGGTCTGAGAGCTCTCAGAATGCATCAAAACTATCTTAATTGGTCACACTTTATATTAGGTGGCCTTAACTTCTATGTACTTGCATCAAAAAATAAGTGCAATGTACTTATTGTGATCATATTGTATTGCAAAACACTTTTACTGCTATTGAGGAGGGATACGGGTAAGGTTAGGGACAGGTTTAAGCATGGGTAGGTTTAAGGTGGGTTAAGGTGTAAGGGATGGGTCAACAGTGTAATTATAAATGTGATTACAGAAATTAATTACAACTACATATAGGTATCGTTAAAAATATAAGTACAATGTAAAAACATGTATGTACACAATAAGTGCATTGTACCAAATGATTAATTTAAATGTAAGTACACAGTAGTTAAGGCCAACTAATATAAAGTGGGACTGTGTTCTGAAGATGAACGGAGCTCTTACGGGTTTGGAACAGCATGAGGATGAGTAATTAATGACAGCATTTTCATTTTGGGGTGAACTAACCCTTTAAGACAAAAGGTGTCAACTTTAGCTTGTCAATTCACAGAACAGTTTTAATTTTTGTTTGAACTGAGCCAACTGCTGTGACTTTGCTATTTTATTTCTGAATTAAACATGATTTTCAGTTTTTTTTTTTTTTTTTTTGGTGAGGGTTCATATTTGTCTTTATGTGTTTGTATTATAACCTGCACGAACACATTATTAGGACATGTAAAATGCATACTTCACAGAGTTATTGGAAGCAATTGATGTTATGGCATATACAGTAGAATGAATATGGTATGTTATTTTACAGTGTTTTCACTGTATTCTTGAATTAGGCACAAATATGGTGCTTACCTGGATGTCATTTTGTGGCAATTTTCTTTTCCCTATGTATTACTTTATATGTAGTAAATGTGCATTAATGGACATGCAAATGTGAATTTTCTGTTTACAATGTAATGCATTGTTTTAAAAATAAAAGTACTGTATCCACATAATTGTGCATTTTAGAATAGAATATAATATACTTTATTGTCCCATTTCTGGGAAATTCATCTTGGACAACCATGACAGTACATAACATTAAACTCACATATCACATTACAACACACAATAAATTACACATACCAAATATCTTAAAAAGCTACAATATGCCAAACAATATTAATTTTCTGTGTACTAATGACTATGTGTATTGACTTGTCTCAGTAATCTTTTACCTGCTGTTGATATCTGTATCTAAGTGATTAACAACAGCATTCAACTAGACAAAACTGACATTCTTGTATAGTAGTAAGCAGGTGTGTCAACAAAAAAGTAGAACAATAATTCAATTTGTACATAGCTAACATTTCCAAGGTTTTCTAAAATGTCCATGATGAAAAACATTGAATTCTTTTGGCCAGTAGCCTACATCTCATACAACACACACACACACACACACACACATTGGGTTTCCATGTTTTATGGGGACCCTGCATAGGCGTAATGGTTTTTATACTGAACAAACTGTATTTTCTATTGCCCTACACCTAAACCTACCCCTTACAGGAAACATTCTGCATATACAGCATGTGTGTAACCAGAAATGTCCCATAGGTGGCAGTAATGCACTGAAGCGTTTTTAAGTTTGCCACACAAATACAAAAGAACAAAAAGAGGATGAGCCGAAGAGAATGCAAAGTGTTGCCAAGTCCGCGGTTTTTCAGGAATACGTTTAAATTGTTCCGCTGAATTAAACCGTTTTTTTTTAAGTCCACGGGTTAAAGCGATCTCCCTGGAAGACTATTTCGACTGAAACCGCGGTAAACAAAAACAAAACGAAACCACTATAGGCTAGTGTTGATTAGCACTTGGTCTGTTTTTGTTTCGCACGCCTGGCAACCCACCAGCTGAAGCTAAAAGCGATGTTTTTAACCTTCGTGAAAGAAGCGCTGATGTGGAATATTTCAGAGGTTTCAGACATTATAACCAGCTCGAGAGTTAAATCCGAATGTAATGAAACGGAGTAACGTTATGTGACCCGGTTTATTAGTAATTATAGTGTAATAGTAATATGTTTTTCACATGCTCTTAGTAAGCGTGCACTTCTGTGTCATCGCGAAGATTTCATTTAAAGGCTTAATGTTAGTAGAAATATCGTATCTTTAAAAATATATGAATTGATGTTTGTGTTGCATAAATGTACATTGTCCGTACTGTAAACTACTAAAGCATTGCATAATCATTCATTGTGATCAACCTCTATTCAGTCGTATTGAGTAACGTTATAAGTGAATCTCTAAAATTAAAGTAATTCAGTATAATTTTTTTTTTTACATTTTTTAATTTGGTAGATCTGGTGCCCATCCCACAACAGTCCACAAGTGAAGGTTAGCAGTATCCCCATCATCCGATAAGAAGAGAAACTCTAGCTCTGTAACATGTACCATGGTAAAGACTGAGTTTATTAAAGAGGAGATTGATGACATGAGTGATCCAGAAACATCTAGAATGAATCATGAAGATACTGAGGAACACACAGGTTGGTGTCGGTTCTTGATTCTGTGTTATTGACAGCTGAGAAACATTCAGGAAACATTCATGTGTCAGTGAAATAATAAGCAACATATGTGACCCTGGACCACAAAACCAGTCTTAAGAGTCAATTTTTAGAAATTGAGATTTATACATCATCTGAAAGCTGAATAAATAAGCTTTCCATTGATGTATGGTTTGTTAGGATCGGACAATATTTGGCCGAGATACAACTATTTGAATATCTGGAATCTGAGGGTGCAAAAAAATCTAAATATTGAGAAAATAGCTTTTAAAGTTGCCCAAATGAAGTTCTTAGCAATGCATATTACTAATCAAAAATGAAGTTTTGATATATTTACGGTAAGAAATTTACAAAATATCTTCATGGAACATGATCTTTACTTAATATCCTAATGATTTTTGGCATAAAATAAAAATGGATAATTTTGACCCATACAATGTATTTTTGGCTATTGCTACAAATATACCCCAGCGACTTAAGACTGGTTTTGTGGTCCAGGGTCACATATCAATGATAAATGATACAGAAAATGCATCATAGCTATAGCAGTTGTCATCAACATTTTGATTGTATTATCAAGGAAATGACAGAACTACCCTTTGGCACTACAAAAATCTGATACTGTTACTTTCTGCTCTTAAATCAGGTTCACTTGAACTGATTTTAACTATTTAATATGTTTACTTTAGATCGGATGGAGGTGAAAGAGCAAAGACAAGAACTAAATGAAGAAAACGAGCGTCGTAACTTTAAAACTCAAAGAAGGAAAAAGCGGCACACCTGCTCACAGTGCGGGAAGAGTTTCAGACTTAAATCAGGTCTCAGTAATCATCTCTGGCAACACTCTGGAGAAAAGCAATTTAACTGTGATCAGTGTGGGAAAAAATACAGCTCGTTAGCAAATCTAAAAGTTCACCAAAAAATTCATTCAGATGAGAAGCCTTACGTGTGCTCGGTCTGTGGAAAGAGTTTCTCACGGCTGGACTGTTGTAAACAGCATCAGAAAATACACGATGAAGTGAGAGATCACGTGTGTTGTGAGTGTGGGAAGAGCTTTACTACAGTTGGACAGCTGAAACAGCATCAGAGGATTCACACTGGAGAAAGACCTTACAAGTGCTCTTACTGTGACAAGAGCTTCTCTCAGCCTGGAAACCTGAAATCACACGAGCGAGTTCATACTGGAGAGAAGCCGTACCGGTGTACTCAGTGTGGAAAGAGTTTCAAACATTCAACTATTCTCAATTATCACATGCGTGTTCACTCTGGAGAAAAGCCATTTAACTGTGATCAGTGTGGTAAAGAGTTTAATTCATCCTCAAATCTGAAAAAGCACCTGAGAATCCATACAAACGAAAGGCCTTATGTGTGTTCTTATTGTGGGAAGAGTTTTCCACTGTTGGTCAGTTGTAATCGGCATCAGAAAATACACACCGGTGAGAAAGATCACGTGTGTAGTGAGTGTGGAAAGAGCTTTACTACATCTGGCCAACTGAAATACCACCAAAGAATTCACACTGGAGAAAAACCTTACAAGTGCTCTTACTGTGACAGGAGGTTCCCTCAGTTTTCACAACAGAAATCACATGAACGAATTCATACCGGAGAGAAGCCGTACAGCTGTACTCAGTGTGGAGAGAGATTTAGACATTCAAACTCTTTAGTCAATCATATGAAAAAGCATTTTGCATCAAGTCCATCTATTCCTCCAGATAGTTAGTTTTCAGGTGCTTTAAAGGCATGACAAATATTCATACATTTAGATCGGCAAAGCAATTGCAGTATTTCTGCATAAGATTAAAACTGAGAATGGTGCAAAACAACATACAGAAAAACAAACACTGTAATTAACAAAGAAGTAGGTGGCACTGAAGAATAAAAATGTGTAAGTAAAAGTCAATAAAATTGCTTCGGCAACATGCACTCTCAGAAATAAAGGTACAAAAGCTGTCACTGGGGCGGTACCTTTTCGAAAGGTGCATGTGGCAAGGGTCCATTTTGGTACCTTAAAGGTACATATTAGTACTTAAAGTGTACATATTTGAACCTAATAGGTACAAAAGTGTACCTTTTGAAAAGGTACCGCCACAGTGACAGCTTTTGTACCTTTATTTCTGAGAGTGCATGAGGCTTTTACATAAGCATTATTCTGTGGCACTGTGAGCAAATGTTTTCTTCAGATCCTGCGTTTTAATTAAACAATGTGAGATTTAGATGAAGTAAATGTGTTAGTTACAATAAACTTGAGTTGTTTAAAATCCGAACAGCTGAAACTGTATTACGAGCACTTGCTGTGTTCCTGTGAATCGCTTGTGTTCCTCAATTTTAAGTCGCTTTGGATAAAAGCATCTGCTAAATGAATAAATGTAAATGTAAAATACCACAAGAGTTGTGGAGGGTTTTTTTTTCTGTTATGGGGGGACAGCAAATGCTTTGATTCACTTGAATCTTGATTCACTGAATCTTTGAATCTCTGAATCTTTTGACTTTTGAGTTATTCTTTGACTGAAAGCCCCCTCATTAAGGCATGGACAAGAAAAAACAACAACAACAACAAAAAACCCCACAAATTAAAAGAAACTGGACACTAATATAATAAAAAAACAACTATCAGTCATTTGTCAGTATGACAGGTTTCTCCAATTTGAGTTTTTTAACTTTAATTCTTAGTTGTTTTTTTTTTACTTTGTTTGGGCAGTTCTATAAATCTACAGATTTCTGTGCAACAGAAACTGTCTATAGGCTCTGTATAACGACAAAATATAATTATTGCACTGACAACATCTCTGATTATGTGTGATATTAAGTAATGCAATATAGGCTAAAAGTAATATTGTAGCGATATTATGTTAAATGTTTGTGAATCACGTGACTATACTAAAAAAAAACCGTCAACATTTCGGTTCAGTTTTCTCATGTAGGTTAGTTTTTAATCATGTTAATGAATTTTAATACTTTGTGTACAAAAAGGAGACGATTTATTTGCTTCTAATTGAGTTTGCCGATCCATGCCTAATAACACAAAACAAGCGTTAGATATTAATAAAAGCACACGTTTTACATAACCTTCACATTTAATGGTATTTATTTATAGATTACATGTAATAAATTAGAGCTGATGGTTTTTGTTGCATTTACACCGCTTTGACCAGCAGGTGCCGCCAGTCTGTGGTGTTTCGATGGCTTTGAATCATTTTGCGTGTGAATGAATCATTTGATTCAAATGATTCAGAGTTTCGAAAAGCTTCGCTAGCGGACCGTTCATACTCTCGTCACCGCCCTCGCGTCAGCGTGGCCAATCAGCGCGCACTGGCCTTGCGTGACGTCACGCTCCAGCTAGCTCGCGGAACAAAAGCCGTCCGCGCGCCCCGCTCCTCCCCGCCGGATGCGACCGAGAAAACGCACACCCGTTCATTTTTAGCGTTAAAGTTTGTTTTATAGGAATTCCCCGTGTTGTACACACACGTATACAGTGTAAAAGTACAAATCTCGACACTCGCGGCGAGTGTTTTTTTTGTCTGCGCCTGAAGCTCCGTGGGATTCTCGCGAGAGTAAGTAGAGCAGCGCGTGGCTGGTTTGTTTGTGTTTGTGCTTTACATTGTTTCAAAGCAGCTGAAACCGCAAGACAGTATTGGGATTGTGCATTCTGCTTCTGGACCATGTTATACGTGATTTTATGATGAAAATATTCATGCATTTTAATTCCGTCACATGCCAGTAACATATTTGGCCTTATGTACCTTTAAAAGTCATTGTTTCGCTTGCACAGACATGTTTATGCGCAGTTTAACGGTTATTCTGGAGGAAAGAAAATGAACAAAACTTGTCTGTCATGCAATGTACATGAAATAGTGTGTTTTTAAAATAGGTTTGTGTGTCATCTTCAGTGTTTACGTGCAAAGGTCACAGTGGAAAGAGGTTCAGAGATAATCTAATCACGCTTTTTCCCTCCCGTAAGTTACCCTTTATCTGCCTCAGAGTCTGAATATTGTGAAATGTATGAACAAATCAGAGGTGAACAGTGAGGGGGAGACTGTATTAAAAGCTTTTCATTTCACCTTTTATGTATGTCAGCAGTGATTCAGACACTGAATGATGTTGTTTCCTAGTTTGGGGCCTTTGTCACTTCTGCAAAGTTCTCTCCATTCCCTTTGTCTCAACTGTTTTTGTCTTTAAAATCGTGTCCACTTCCTATTACCTATGGAATTTGCATATGTTCGTTATTTATTATGGATGCCTTGCTCAACCCTTATGCAAACAAGCTCTGAGACGTGTGTGTGTGTGTGTGTGTGTGTGTGTGTGTGTGTGTGTGTATGTGTTTGTTTGAGTTTAAACAAAGGGTACGAGCTGTGTGTCCTTTAATGATCAAAAGGTAAGTTTATCAAATAGAGACTTGGCATATGTCAATCAAAAGTAGCGTCACACTTTTAAAGCAATAATGAAATGTATATTCTGTAATCTTAGACTCATCCTCATGTCGCTATAAACCTGTATGCCTTTCTCTCTTCTATGCAACACAAGAAGTTTTGAAAGCTTTCACCCAGTGTTTTCATACTGACCACTTGATCTGACTTTGAATTTAGTCTGTTTGATGGTGTTTTGTTCTTTGGTTGTTACGGTTGTATAAACTTTAGAAAGAGTCATTAGTTTTCTGCATTGTGACGTTTGCACATTTCATGACTAGCACATTCAATTATTGATGTTATATTTATTTAATTTTATTTAAACACATTACTTTTATTATTTATAATAGTAAAATAATATTTTCAGGAACCCAGATTAATAGTAATAATATTTTATTATTTATACTTTTTTTTTTTATTATTATTATTGTTATAAATTTATTTTAAAAAAGGGTGAAGGTACGCACATCCGAGAATGTCTTAACCAGGTGCAAGATCAAAAAATATCGTCAAAAAAGTGGAAAAAATATCTGCACACTGTTATTCCCTTTATTTAATAAAAAAAAAACAACGTTTTGGTCCAAAGACCTTCGTCAGGCAAACACGAAGGTCTTTAAAAAAAAAATCTAAATAATTAAAAAAAAAAAAAAAATCTAAATAATAATAGGCTTTATTTTTATTATGAAAAATACAGTTAATATTTTGGGGTTGAAATATGATCCAGAAAGTTTTTTTTTTTTTGACATTGTGAAATCCATGCACTAGTAATTCAAGTGTTTTGTCACCTGGGCTTGTGTTAATGATAATGAAAACGGTTAATGTGTAAACACTGATCTTTTACTGTTTTCAGATGCAATAATGCGTGTGTTCAAATACAGCAACTTTCACTCTTAATGGTGAAAAATCAGTAGACACCTGCTGCTGTTAAAGTTTTGACCATCCACTCAACCGGATCGCCTCATGAAGAGACCACTTTTCATTTTCTTGGCTTCATTCTAGTGCTGGGCGGTATACCGGTTCATACCGAATACCGGTGTTTATTTTTCTTATATGAATTTTTAAAATACCGCAATACCGGTGTTATTTAAATAACGTTCGGAACGCAACACACTGTTTGAGAGGGGTCTCTTTTCACTATTGCTTTGTGGCAAGAACAGCTGTATGTGTTACTAAGCGTGTTCTGAAGCTGTAGAAGGTGATGACACCGAAGAACTCATCCACAATATCCACCGCACGCCGCCACCAGCTCCCGCGTCTCACACTCACGAGCGAGACTTTAGCACTATATTTAGCAACTTTCAGACCCTTTTAGCGGCTTTTTTTCCATAGAATATACAAACTGACAAACCTAGCGAATGTTTTGGATAAACCCCGCGTGCTGCCCCGCGAGCGTGAGATCTGACTCCCAGTGCAGCGTCGCGTCTCTCTGCGTCTGTTCTGTGCAGCGAGCGGCAGAGAAGCACCGCATTCATTTGGCCGTATCGCGACTGTTTGGAATTATAAATATGAGCATAGTTCGTCTGTTAATATTATGCACTTTTTTGTTTTTGTTTACTCAGACAAAAAAGTAATATAGCCAAAACCACCGCATAGCCGCTCTTTAGTGTAACGTTAGATGCATGTTGATTTTAAATGAGAATGACTCCTGGTTAACATGTATTAATGGGTCGTGTTTAGTCACTATTTAGTGTGGAATTTTTCTACAATATTCGCTCATCATGACAGTAAAATAGGGCATTCTAAGTCAATCTACTGCAGTTTTTCCTCTCTCAATCAGTAGAAAATGTGGTTAACACCCGATCATGCATGAAAAAAATAAATGCCGTCATATACCGTGAAACCGGTATAATTTTGAAAAATACCGTGATATACATTTTTGGTCATACCGCCCAGCACTACTTCATTCCTCTGCGCTGTTGATTTCTCCTTCCAGCTGAGGTCAAGCTCAAACACTTTTCTTGAGCATGCTCAGAACGAGAGAGGGAAGCAGGAAGTCTCAGTAGCTACTGTTTCCTCTTCCTCTTTCTTTCATCTCATTCTATTTTCAACTTTTTTTATGGGTCATGCAAAGAGGTGTTCTCTGCACTGGGGTCAAACGGAGGACGAGGTCGTCACGGAAACACGCACACAAAAAAACATCTGGCTTAATGCTTTAGGGGTCTTCCCTGACCTGATGTTGGACTCTGTCTGACCTTTGAACTTTATTGTGACTGGCTGTGAAAGTCACACTGGAGTCACTGACCAAATGTGGTGCTCTTGTACATGAAGTTTTAACATCTAAAGAAGTTATTAGTACTGACAATTTTGCTAAATCAGTGCTATACAGAAAAGGCAGCACAATTTGGGGTAAAATGCACTTGTGAAGTTTGTTTGTTTGTTTGTTTCTTTATTGAGTGATAGTTTGATTTAAAAAATTGCAATTGCAGATTTAAAGTGCAATTGTAAAACAAATTCTAGGTTTTCTGCGCAATCTGGTCAAAGTTTTGTGATCATATCAATGGCTAATAATAATAATAGTGTTAATATTATTAAATATTAGTATTGTTGCTGTGAAGTATTCTAATAATTATTAGTATTAAATAAAACAAAAATAAATATTATTATTGTAATGTTGCGGTCAAATAAAAAAACAAGTATTTAAGAAAAAAATGCTTACAATGTTTTTTTTTTTTTTTGTATTACAGCTTTACAGCATTTACAATATAATGTATGGATGTCTTAATTTCCTCTTATTCAAATGTTAAACCATAAGTTTTTTTTAATGCACTTCATTTTGAAAGATGCAGCTCATTTATTTAATTAAACACAAAGCCATATTATGATTTCGGTTTTATTTTCGTTCATTGTGCACCTCCAAGGCACAGTATAATACAACTTTTTTTCACTAATATAACATTTTTATTGTGTTTATGACTCACAAAGACTTTTTATTGCATATGACTGCTTTTAAGCGCAAACAGAGTTTATTATATTTCATTGCATTTTAAGCTTTCTTGTTTTTGGAACTGACATAAATTAGAGAGAAATTTATTATTACTATTTATGGAATAAATAAGAACTCATGCATTTGTCTAATTTATTTATTTAATTTAGTTGGGATGGGATCTGTCATGACCAAGGCTGTACTCAAATCTGGGTCAGTGATCTATAAACTCTTTTGTGTCACAGATGCATCCCATCAGTGTAGATCTGACTGTTTTTGATATACGTTTTTAATGGGACACTACAACCATGAATAATGCAGGTGTGACAGATGGAGGGTGTCCTGTAGTCAGGCTTGACCAGCTGCTGGAGTGGCCACTAAGATGTGCACGACTGCTCACTCTTACTAGCTGACTAGCCAGTGTGTCAATGTTTGCCTGATGAAAGTGACTCACAAACGCTGCAGTTGGGGGGATGTTGGGTACACGGCTTGCTCGGGACACATTTTGCTAACACATTATAATATAACAAACATTGTTTGTTCACAAAAAAGGAAAATAAATAATCAGGTAATTTTTCAACTCCAAGATTACATAAAAATGGAAAAGGATAACCTTATTTTTCTGCGTGAGACGAAAGTTTGTGTGTGTGTCTGTGCTGACCGATGAAATTCTCACTTCCTGGTTCTGGCTGGGCACAGGTAGCGTTTCTCGTAACAGAACTCTTCTTTGTCTCTGTGCAGGAGTTTGAGGCCTAATAAAAGTCGTCCGGCTGACGTGGATCCTCCTTCAGTCCTGCAGTGATCCGGAAGGTGAGTGTTTACTCAGTTATTCTCACTTACACCACAGTTTATTCCAGTGAATCACCATCGTCATGAGGGAGTAGAGAGAGAGCGAGCAGCGGAAAGTCAGGCATGTGTTTGGTGCTCGTGGAGGGAGGAGAGCTTCTTTGGAATCGCTCCACTGTGAACTGCTTTACCCCTTTCATTTTCTCTCTCTTCTCCTGCTCTATGCTGACACAGAGGCAGCAATGCATGGAGGGTAAGCTCAGACTTTGTTCTTGTGTGTGTGTGTTGTCTTCTGTTAATTGTGTGGAGGTGTAAAATCTCTTATTCTTCATATCTCTCATTATTATGCTCATAGTTAGTGATCTGAACACACCTCTAGAACTTAGTATTGAGCTTTAGTAACTCATGCTGCACTGTTTGTGCTCCAGACATGAATGATTCCTCTAGTAATGTGTCTTGAGGAGAGGTGTGCTGTTACTTTTGTAAGCAGTTGGATTTGTTTGTTTATTTATGTATGTATTGTATTTGTTTATTTACTGTGCTAGTTTGTAGGGCTGACCAAACATTTTGTAACTTATATATCTATATTATAATAACAATAATATAGTTGTTGTTGTTGATATTTATTAAATTATTAAAATGATTTATATATCAATATCTCAACCACAATAATAATCATTTTAATATTAATTGCAATTATTATAATTAAAATAAAAACAGTAATTAGTAGAAGTAGTAGTAACAAATACATTTTTTAATATAGTAAAAAGTAAGAAAGAAAAGAAAATTGATTAAAATAATAAAAATAATTTTTGCAATGCAAATGTAAAGTTGCAATACAGATATTTATGGCTGTCCTAATTTCTTAATATTTAAATGTTAAAGTCACCATATCAAAATGGACAATTCTTCTTTTTTTTTTTTTTTTTTTTTTTAATTATGAATGATTTTGTTTCTTCATAATCTTTAATTAAAAACTAACCCCTTGCAACCCCTTGCTTTATCCCCTTGCAATGATATCTCATCTTTTCTCTTTACTAGCACTCCTTATATAAATCTTTATATATCTTGCTCTCTTAGTTTATTAAGATGTGAGTGTTTGTTTGGTTTAGAGCAGTCCAGCTCATTTCCTGAGAAGGGTTTGGCTCCTGGGATCTCTGTTCAGTAGCTGGAATAAGTCTCATTTGTAAAGGATGCAACAAATGTTAGAAAATAAGTTATTGGACTAGGTTTTGGACAGTGCAAGTCAAATTGCTTTTTGGCCCTGACTGCACGTTAGTGTGGTGTTGTTTCTTCCTTTGGAGCTCTGGAGGAAATATTCACTTCCCATCCACACGCTCTTTTGAAACCGCAGTCTTCTCAGGTTCAGAATGAATTCTGTCAGTCTCCCGGTAGAGTGTGAGCACAAGCGGCTCCTTCAGATGGTGTGAAAACTAATCTTAGTTTAGAGAAGTGTCTCTTCAGTGAAGTGCCCACTGCTTTTCTTGACATTTTCTATACTTTGACTTTTTCTGTTTTAAGCCTGTAGCCATACTTACTGGGTAGAACTAAGTTTTGAGCTAAATAATTTGATTAAATGTTGTATTGCGTTACGTTTTCAAATCTGTTACACTGTATAAATGATTCATATTAATATAAATGTACAAAATAGTTATTTATGTTTATCTGAGATGATGCTTTCACCCTTACGGAGTTGTTTCAGTAAGCCCCGTGTTTTTTTTGTTTTTTTTTTAAGAAAGTGGAAAATATGGCTAAACTACATTTGAAAATATTGGGGCTCGTAAGATTTTGAGTTGATGATATTTGACAGTAAAGACTTTTATAAGGTTAAAAAAGGTTTCTAGTTCAAATAAATGCTGAATAAACTTTCCATTCATCAAAGAATCCTGAAAAAAAAAAAAAGTTTAATGATTTCCCCAAAAATATTAAGCAACGCTATTTTCAACATTGATAATAAGAAACTGAGCAGCAAATCATTATATTAGAATTCAGCATTGATCAAAGGAATAAATTACATTTTAAAATATATTACAATAGAAAACAGCTATTTTAAATTGTAATATTTCATAATATTACCATTTTTACTGTGTTTTCATTCAAATAAATGTAGCCTTGGTGAGCAGAAGAAACTTCTCAAACATGAAAACACTTTTGTTTGAAAATACTGTATTCAAAAGAATTTTGAAATTGCTTTCAATATTAAGTAGCTTATACTAATTTTGTGCCTGTTCTGTGCAAAGCAGCAAAAATAAGCCCTTCCTCGCTGTTGTTTATTGACATGTCAGGAATCATGACGTTATTGTGCGTGAGAGTCCAAGTGTACTCAAAATTGACACACCTAGTCTGCGATTTGTTTGATTAAAGTGCAGCAATACCAAACAACACACCGTGTGTTTAAAAATCCACAACAGGCTTTCTTACTCTTTATTTTTACTCAACAGTGCTGCCCACTCCGCTCTGGACAACGACTTCTCGCGCATGGGACTGTGTCGTCTCTTCTGATTGGCTGCCGCTCTCCGGTCCGTCCCGCTCATGAGGTAACCCCGGCTGTGGTTGTTGATGCCCGTGGCTGGGCCGTGATGGGGCAGAGGGTGTCGGGTGTGGTGAAATCCGCGGATGAGCCGGAGACGAGCGAGCTGGCGTATCCGCCGGTGTGCGCGTCGCTCCGTAGCCGTGGCATCCCGTTACCCGCCCGTCTGGAGCTGCTGTTGGACATGCCGCCGGCGGGACCGGAAATCCAGCTTCAGCACGCCTGGAACCCAGACGACCGCTCGCTCAACCTCTTCATCAAAGATGACGACCGGCTCACGTTCCATCGCCACCCGGTGGCCCAAAGCACGGACTGCGTGCGGGGAAAAGTCGGATTTACCCGTGGTTTGCACGCCTGGACTTTGCGCTGGCCTGTACGGCAGCGCGGCACGCATGCCATAGTCGGGGTCGCGACTTCTTTAGCACCTTTGCGAGCTGTCGGATATTCCGCGCTAGTCGGTAGCGATGCCGAATCCTGGGGTTGGGACTTGGGACGAGGCCGACTTTACTACGACAGGAAGAGCCGGACCGGCCCGGCACCGCCGTACCCGGAGTTTATCGAGGATGAGGAGGATGAAGGGACGTTCTCGGTGCCTGAAGAGATTCTGGTGGTTCTGGACATGGACGAGGGAACGCTGGGATTCTGCGCCGATGGGAACTACCTGGGCGTAGCGTTTCGCGGGCTGAAAGGAAAGAGGCTGTACCCGGTCGTCAGCGCCGTGTGGGGTCACTGCGAGGTCACCATGACATACGTCAATGGATTAGACCGTACGTATCATTTTCAGATTTTGCTGCTTTTGTTTTTCCTCCTTGTTTCATATTTTCCATAATCGCCATCCATGGGCAGTGTATGTTGACTTCAATCCAGCTCTTTAGAGATGCTCGTCATAGCTTTGCTGTTGCTTCATGATGAGAGTAATTGCGCAACCACTCGTAGTAACTGGGAACAACATGTTTACATGCATCAAATCTAGTGCTTTTCTGTAATAGCAGTTTTTAGAAATGATGCACCTATGAAACTATTCAAATATTGTTGGCACGATGCACACAAGCATATTTCCAGACTTCAGTGTAATGGGGGTTTTGCACGGTTGCAACACGGACCGTGAATTTACAGAAATGATAAGTAGCATTTTATTCATCTTTTTTTCTCTTCTCCAAAAGCCAACTTACAGTTGATCTAAATATAATTGGATATGCAAGTCACACCTAATTTATAAAATTCACTTCCTGTGCCACAGGATCTTTTCACTAACAGCACTTTTCTTTTTTCCCCCCTAAGCCAGTAAACACTACTGTTAAAATGTCTGGGGTTGGTATGATTTTTTTTTTTTTTTGTACATTTTTTTTAAAATGTTTTTGAAATAAGTCTGTCATGCTCACCAAGGCTGCATTTATTTGATAGAAAATACAATAAAAACAGTAGTATTATGAAATATCATTACAATTTAAAGAACCATTTTATGTTTAAATATATTTTAAAATGTAATTTATTTTTGTCATGCAAAGATGAATTTTCAGCATTACTCCAATCTTCCGTCACGATTCTTCAGAATTCATTCTAATATGCTGATTTTTTTTATTATTATCATATAATATTATAATATTAATTATTATTATGTTACCACAAAACAGTTTTTGCTGCTTTTTGTGGAAACAGATTATTTATTTATTTATTTTTTTTCAGTTTTAAAGAACCGCATTTATGTGAAACAGAAATCTTTTGTAACATTATGAATGTTTTTTTTACTGCCACTTTTGAATAATTTAATGCATCCTTCCTGAATAAAAGTATTATTTTCTTTAAAAAAAATCATACTGACCCCAAACTTTCAACAGGTAGTGTTCACAGTCAGTTCTCAAGTTCCACTAATGCCTCACAATGCTTTGTCACTGTTTTCAACGCTATATTTAAAAAGTAAATTATAGTTCAAACTGATTTCCCCCCTTTTTAAATTCCTTCTATATATAACTTGCCTCTCTTGTGATTGGCTCTTATTATTTTGCAACATCACGACTGAATCGTTCAGCTTATCTAGGATCAGTGCTGGTCTTTGAAGTCCTAACGAGTGTTTTCACATGATCGCTTGAGGTCTTTGACCCTCGAACCTAACTGACCTCTGCTCTGTCCCGCAGCTGAACCTCTGCCGCTGATGGAGCTGTGCAGGAGGGCGGCACGACAGGCTCTGGGACGCCACCGAATCCATCACATCCAGTCTCTGCCACTGCCACAGACGCTGAAGAACTACCTGCAGTACCAATGAGAGACACAAACACACACACAGCCAAAAAATCACCTGCGTTCACTGAAAACGCACTCAGAAATGATCTGCAGGGCTGTAGTAGCTTTGTGCTGTGCACAGACTTTAAGTGTCGAAGGGATGGACAGATTTGACCAGCCGGACAACAAGTATCTGGTTTTATACATGATTGTGAGGTGACTAATGAGAAGGTGTTTGCATTTGTGTGAGAGAATGACTCATGTCTTCCATGGAAATAATTTTCTTAAGAGCTTATGATTTTGCTTTTTCCTTCACTTTTATCTAAACACTAAGGACCTAGTTTTCTGGACATAAATCCAACATAATTATATTAGACTAATGCTTTTCATTCCAGAAAAACAGGTCCTTATTCTTTCACCAGTCTTAACTAATACACATCCTCAGTGCCTGAGATCTTTTAAAATCTTTTTCCGTTCGTGTTTATTATGAGTTTATTATTTAGTTTGTGATCATGACGAAGCTCGGTTTTCAGGTGTTTTTAGCTTATAAACGCGACTTTGAAATGTGCCGCGGTGTCCGTGAAGCAGATTTTTACACATCTGATTTTTATATGAAATGGATGCTTGTCTTTTTCAAGGATCAAACGGCAACCTGCAAGACAGCAGACACGACTTTATTCTTTTGTGACCTTTGAAATGTGAATAAAAATAAAACTCCAAAGCCAAACCTTGCCTGCTCCTCTTTTTACTTCTGTAGTCTCACTTGCTTTTAAAAATCAAATGTGGCGACTTGTTTGTAAGTGTTTTCAGATTAATTTTGATTTAGGTTTTATGTACAAATCTCTACCTAATCAGGTTTCAATTTTATATTATTTTGTTTACGCATCAGTGGCGCGTCTTGTGGTTTTTGAAGAACAGTGTTCAAAAGCAGCAACTTTCAACAGGAAATAGCGAATTATAAATTCTATATATCAATAGATGTTTATATGATTAGTAAAATATTAATTTCATATTTTCAAATAACGTTTTCATTGTTAACTTTTATCTTTGTTTTCACACAATGGGATAATTTGTCAAATCTGGAGTGGTTTTAATGTATTAGATATTAATATTATTATTATCATCATCATCATTATTACTACATACTCCTGTTATGGAACCTGAGTGCACTCACAATGCTTTGTCACTGTTTTCAACGCTATATTTAAAAAGTAAATTATAGTTCAAACTGATTTCCCCTTTTAAATTCCTTCTATATATAACTTGCCTCTCTTGTGATTGGCTCTTATTATTTTGCAACATCACGACTGAATCGTTCAGCTTATCTAGGATCAGTGCTGGTCTTTGAAGTCCTAACGAGTGTTTTCACATGATCGCTTGAGGTCTTTGACCCTCGAACCTAACTGACCTCTGCTCTGTCCCGCAGCTGAACCTCTGCCGCTGATGGAGCTGTGCAGGAGGGCGGCACGACAGGCTCTGGGACGCCACCGAATCCATCACATCCAGTCTCTGCCACTGCCACAGACGCTGAAGAACTACCTGCAGTACCAATGAGAGACACAAACACACACACAGCCAAAAAATCACCTGCGTTCACTGAAAACGCACTCAGAAATGATCTGCAGGGCTGTAGTAGCTTTGTGCTGTGCACAGACTTTAAGTGTCGAAGGGATGGACAGATTTGACCAGCCGGACAACAAGTATCTGGTTTTATACATGATTGTGAGGTGACTAATGAGAAGGTGTTTGCATTTGTGTGAGAGAATGACTCATGTCTTCCATGGAAATAATTTTCTTAAGAGCTTATGATTTTGCTTTTTCCTTCACTTTTATCTAAACACTAAGGACCTAGTTTTCTGGACATAAATCCAACATAATTATATTAGACTAATGCTTTTCATTCCAGAAAAACAGGTCCTTATTCTTTCACCAGTCTTAACTAATACACATCCTCAGTGCCTGAGATCTTTTAAAATCTTTTTCCGTCGTGTTTATTATGAGTTTATTATTTAGTTTGTGATCATGACGAAGCTCGGTTTTCAGGTGTTTTTAGCTTATAAACGCGACTTTGAAATGTGCCGCGGTGTCCGTGAAGCAGATTTTTACACATCTGATTTTTATATGAAATGGATGCTTGTCTTTTTCAAGGATCAAACGGCAACCTGCAAGACAGCAGACACGACTTTATTCTTTTGTGACCTTTGAAATGTGAATAAAAATAAAACTCCAAAGCCAAACCTTGCCTGCTCCTCTTTTTACTTCTGTAGTCTCACTTGCTTTTAAAAATCAAATGTGGCGACTTGTTTGTAAGTGTTTTCAGATTAATTTTGATTTAGGTTTTATGTACAAATCTCTACCTAATCAGGTTTCAATTTTATATTATTTTGTTTACGCATCAGTGGCGCCGTCTTGTGGTTTTTTTGAAGAACAGTGTTCAAAAGCAGCAACTTTCAACAGGAAATAGCGAATTATAAATTCTATATATCAATAGATGTTTATATGATTAGTAAAATATTAATTTCATATTTTCAAATAACGTTTTCATTGTTAACTTTTATCTTTGTTTTCACACAATGGGATAATTTGTCAAATCTGGAGTGGTTTTAATGTATTAGATTGATATTAATATTATTATTTATCATCATCATCATTATTACTACATACTCCTGTTATGGAACCTGAGTGCACTAACAATATATTTAGCCTACTGTAAACCTAAAATGATCTAAAGTAAAACAAAGATGTCTTTAAAAACGTATTATATGTATAAAGTGTGTTGTTCATTTTAATTTTTCAGAATATTTTCTTATACAAATATGTGACAACTTGCCTCATCTGACATATATATGAATTTTGACAACACAGTAATCTGTTGAACGTGCTACATATGACTCGCCACTAGATGTCGCTGTTGTTTAACGCATATACTTGTGCTCGTTCAGCGCGACTTTAATATATTTTATTGTGGTTAAATTCCAGCAGAGATTTGCCAGCTATGTTAATGAGTAAAAATGAGGCAACCAATTACTTAAAACATTTATTTTTTTATTTTTTTATTGACCCATGTAAAGAAAGTGCAGCAGCGACCACAAAAAGGAGCAAACTCTGTTTAGTCGGAAAGATGTACAACATACAACCCATTCATTTGTACTTTATAATGAAAGAACAGTCATTTACAAAACCACTCGCACACAAACGCTGCCATGTTACACAGAACAGAGACCGACAGAGAAAGACTACATTAAAAAGGTGCACGCACGGATTTATAAAAAATGTACTCAAGGACGCCAGTTATTAGAGATGAATTTCAGGGTCATTATGAAAGGACGATTATTTCACATCAAAAGGGTCTGAGAGAAAACGAGATGCACTGTAGAGGCCTCAAAAAAGAAACTCACTTTAATCAAAAAATGCTGCTCGAGTTTCTTCTGCGACTTCACCGTCTCGTATTGTGTTATTGTCCTCCAGCAGTAGAGACAGAGAGTGTAAAGGGATCAGACGGGATGCAGGACTTTTATTAGTTTGTCACCTCACACCAAAAACAGTATCACAAAAGATCAGAGCTGTTTCGAAGTCTTTCGAAGCGTGTTTGCGCGCCAGCTCGCTTGTATTGCAGGTCTCTATATAATGCTACAGGTAGAGTGTTGTGTTGTGAACGTGTGAATGTGTTTTCATCAGTGTAATGTTGATCCCCATTGCATCCTGGTTTGATGGTGCATGAAAGACGTGCTAGTTTCCTCTTCATCGCTGTCTGAGTCGGTACTAGAGATATCGCAGTCCTCGTCCTCTTCCTCCTCGTCCTCTTCCTCCTCGTCTTCTTCCTCCTCCTCAGTTACTTCTTCTGCTGACTGAAGCTCCTGAAAGCTCTAGAATCAATCAAATTAATCTGCTGTGATAAATTATTCCAATTCTTTCCATTTATCTGGTTACTCTCGTTCAGATTCATTTAAATTAATTACTGTATTGAAAAATGAGACAAGAATGAAGAATCTTAAAGCAAATGTAGTTTTTGTGTATTTTTGCGACTACAGTCAAGCAGGTGAAATTCATAAATTCGTAAATATATTACTGTCGTAATTACAGTGGATAGCTATGGAAGCCCGTTTCCGCCACTGGGGGGAAAAAAGTTTAGTTTTATTTAAAGTTTGACATGACAGGATATTGCAGCACAAAACCCTGAAATGTGTCAAACATACACATACTCCAAGACAATCATTACTTAGTATAAAACAATAAAAAATTGCTGATATACAAGCATAATAAAAAAAAAAAAAATCTATTACATACATATACATACATACATATATATATATATATATATATATATGTGTGTGTGTGTGTGTGTGTGTGTGTATATATATATATGTGTGTGTGTGTGTGTGTATGTGTGTATATATATATATATATATATGTGTGTGTGTGTGTATGTGTGTATATATATATATGTGTGTATGTGTGTATATATATATGTATATACATACACATATACACAAACGAATAACACAGATTCACAGAAAAGGCATCCTAATCAAGGACCCGTGAGTTATCTATACAACTATTTTAGAGCACGGGGAATAAAGGAGAGTTAAAAAAAAAAGGTAATTGCGAATTTTTATCTCACAATTCTGACTTTTTTTCTCGCAGTTTCGAGGTTACATCTCACAATTTTGACTTTTTTCTCGCAATTGCGAGTTTATATCTAACAATTCTGACTTAATAACTCGCAATTGTCTTATAAGGTCGGAACTGTGAGATAAACTCGCAATTGTGAGAAAAAAAACTCATCTCACAATTCTGAAATTCTGACTTTATAACTCGCAATTGCGAGTTTATCTCAGAATTCTAAGAAAAAAAGTCAGAATAGTTAGAATTTAAAGTTTAGTTTAGTTTAGTTCCTTTTTTCATTTTTTTTATTCAGTGGCGGAAACGGGCTTCCATAGATAGATGTGGTTAATAAACACAAGCCATTTGCCTTATTACAAATTTGTGTACCATCAGAATGATTTTGAAAATGATATTTTAAGGTAAAAAACAAACAAAACCCTTACATACAGTTGCTTTAAACAGGTAGTACATCCAAAATGTAGTTTATGTCTAAATGTACTCTACTTTCTTCCAGGGACACAAAAGAGGACATTTATAGCTGAATGTCTAAGCTGTTCGTTTTCCTTTAGAAAATTACAGATTAATATCAGTCTTTTCTACACATATATCTGTCATACAACTTAAGTGAATATAGTGAATGGACTTTTGAGCTTGAAAGCCCCAGTCTCCATCTACTTTCATTGTAAGGAAAAGAGGAATGTGAACATGCTTCAAATTTGGCTATTGAACACATCTTGCTTGGCTGTAATAATCAATATTAAGACTCATAATTTATAGTTATTTACAAGGAAATTCACAACAATTGTGAACATTCAGGAAGAAAGTAAGTCATACAGGTTTTTGAAGTGACATGAATGTGAAAATTAACACAAATGAATTACATCTCATTCCTTCTTTTCTTTAAAAAGCACAAATCAAGGCTATACAGTGAGGCACTTAGTGGGGATTTAAAGGCAGAGATGTGAAGCTTTTCATTTTAGACATATGCAATATTTGAGATGTAAAGCTGTTTAAATCATAATTTCTCAAGTTATTTTAGGGTTTACGGAGTTCTGTTGTCACAACAATGTTGACAATTGGATATAGCATTACACACTTTAAAAAAAATAATTATATAGTTCACCCTAAAATGAAAATTGTCGTCATTTACTCAACCTAATTTTATTTCATGGTTGACTTTCGCCCTTCAAAACATCATCTTTTGTGTTCCAGAGAAAGATGGCATAAAGGTTTGAAATGATATGAGGGTGAGTAAATGATGACAGAATTTAAATTTTTGGGTGGACTATCCCTTTAACACAAATTGTTTAAGTTTTGTGGCCATATTATTGAATCTGTGTGTATTTTAACATTTACGGATTGGCACTAATCACTTCCAACGTAAATGCCTCACTGTAACCCAGATTTGTGTGTGTGTGTGTATATATATATATATATATATATATTTTTTTTTTTTTTTTAAGTGGAAATGATTTTTTGCCACAAATGCTGTCAATTGAGCTTAACTTGAACGACACCCAGAACATTTCTTTAACAACCACAACAGCTCCAAAAGAACAAATCTCCTCAATAGGGAGTCAAACCCTGGTCTTTTGCATGATAGTCTGTGAAAGTGACCATTGTGATTAAAATTTTTTTTTTTTTTTTAACTAGATAAATAATGCCTCCAAACAATAACAGTCCTGGTTCTAAACCCAATTCTAAACCATATAACTAGCTAGAAAAACCAGGGAGGGAAGGGATAGGCTGGTTAGAATGTTATTGATGCTCTAATCTTCAGATCTAATTCAAATCTCAAGGATCAACAGAGATATTGCTTGAGGAACATACTAAAGGCAAAATACTAGGCCAATGATCTCTCATATAATTTTGGTGCTTTCATTTCTTCTAACCGTTTAAGTCAGTTGTTCAGCTCTAGCTGATTGTGTAACTGCTGTACTGTCAGCTATAAGGAAAAGTTTTCGTTTTCACAGAGACTCGTGCATGCTGTGACAGTTTGACAGACGTCAACATTCTGGCAGCTTCTTTACATTATGGTGTCTTGTGTTGCTTGAGCATGTAGACGGTTTGTCGTACCTCCAGAGGGTTGACAGTGATGGAGAGAGAGGATCCGTCGCAGTCTGCTTGTTTCTCTGGCAGCGTGTGCGTGTGAATGTGCTCTTGGTTTTGTGGTTGGTTGAGGCGGTAAACACTCAGAAGCACCACCAGCAGGGCGGCGATACACAGCACAATGACTGCAGTAGCAGCGGCAGGTATAACTAGAGAAAAACAATAAATGCACTTAAATCTCACACCCCGTAGACTTTAAAATAGATGTGATAATTGGACAAGAATCTGTGAGGATGACAGTCCCATCTGTTTAGTATGCTCTAAATAATTGCCATATTTTGTATAGTTTTTTTGTCAGTTGATTCCTTAATGATTGCATGCATGATTCTTTTGGTACTTTTAAGGAAGCCTCAGTGAATCGAACTGTATTGGATGTGAATCTTTAAGAACATACAGTAGTTACAGTTCTTGGTTTATTTGAGTTTAATAACTAGTGGTTAACACTTCATTTCAGCTGATTCAGTAAGTGATTCATAACCTGATTTAAGTCTATTTTTTTAAATACTTTTTTTCAGGATTCAGACTACACTGGCAATAGTTTTTAAACTGGAACCAGTTATTTTTGTTTCCCAACCTTAAATGGAATGATATATTGAAAATATTGTCTGAATGGCATTCAGTTAACGTTAACTTTAGTTAATGCATTAAGTATCATGAACTAATAATAAACAGAACACTTTTTATTGACAGCATTTAATTTATATATTTATTATTGTTCATTGTTAATTCTTCTTCCTTTATAAAATGGGGTTAGTATGATTGATTTTTGAAAGAAATTAATCGATTTATTCTGCAATGATGCATTATATTGATTGAAAATGACAGTAAACCATTTAGAATGTTACAAAAGATTTAAATTTCAAATAAATGCGGTTACTTTTGAACTTTCTGTTCGTCAAAGAATCCTAAAAAATGTATCAGTTTCCACAAACATATAAAGCAGCATGACTTTCCAACACTGATAATAATCAGAAATATACATGAGCATCAAATCAGCATATTAGAATGATTTTTGAAGGATCATGTGACACTGAAAACTGCAGTAATGATTCAGCTTTGATCACAGGAATAAATTACATCTTACATATATATTCAAATAGAAAACAGTTATTTTAAATTGTAATAATATTCCACAATATTATTGTTTTTACTGTATTTTTAATCAAATAAATGGAGCCTTGGTTAGCAGAAGAGACTTCTTCCAAAAACCTTGCCAACCTCAATCTTTTGAGTGGTAGTGTATGACTTAATTATAACTGAGATGAATATATCTATAAAGTATTTCATATTTGGTATCACCTCAGCTAATGTTTACATAATTAACATAATCACAGACACACTTAATTCAGTCTGACACAATCATCATGATTTTCACTCACCTATGCTGTAGTTGTTTGATTCTATGACTGTAGGGTGAATAATTTGCATGTATTTGGGCGGAGCCATCGCATGATTGACATGTTCAATGGCTTCCTCACTGTGAAGGATGTTGACCTAGGAGAAAGAGTGATAGAGCATCTTTAGGACATAGATCAGAGCCGTGGCATTTCTTTGTTTGGTTCTCACCTGTAATGTATACTGATCGCTGGTGTAACGTCCGTTGAGCTCAGAACAGGTGAGTCTGAAGGTGCGGACGGAGTCGACAGCCTGACGGCTCTGATAACGCACCTGTCTGATCACCTCTGTGTAATGAGAGATGGAGTCCACACCTAAAACAGATGTAGAAGATGAAAGAAGTGAGGAAATTGTGTTGGGAAACACAAAAGTAAGTTGCAGAGTTTGTTTTTACCATATATGGACATGCCAGTGCTGGAGTTGGCATATTCCAGGTGTTTGCCCAATAAGGCGCTGTGGTGCAGTTCCAAACTCTCTAGCCCCGCCCTTAACTCCTCCCCCAACACAATGATGTCACAGTAGTCCAGATTATGTGTGATTTCCTTAAATGCACCTGACCAGTGATCTGCACACATACAAAGATGAAACAAATTTTAATGAATAATAATAATAATAAAAAAGAAATCTTTCTTTCTCTGCCATAATTCCCACAGTTTTCAGAATTATAATAGCCATGTAGTATATGCAATATAATGGTCATATAATTTTGGTCCAGTTTTTTTTTTTTTTTTTTTTTTTGATCAATTTAAAGTACGCATATTAAACACTTATATAATATTTAATATATCAAGTAGGTTTCTATATGCAAATGACCTCTATTCTGATGATGTACCAGAGTAGTTCATATACTAGTCATATACTACTGTTCAAAGGTTTGGGGTTGGTAAGATTTTTTTAATTAATAAATTTTTATTGAAAGAACACATAAAAAATTAAGTAAAAACAGTAATAAATGTTATTAATTATAAAATATTATTACAATTTAAAATAACCCTAAACATATTTTGAAGTGTAATTTATTCCTGTGATGCAAAGCTGAATTTTCAGCATCATTACTCCAGTCTTCAGCGTCACATGATCCTTCAGAAATCATTCTAATATGCTGATTTGCTGCTCAACAAACATTTCTGATTATTAGCAATGTTGAAAACAGATGTGCTTCTTCACATTTTTGTGGAAACTTTTTTTTTTTTTTCAGGATACTTTGATGAACAGAAAGTTTATAAGAAATTTATAAGAAATATTCATATTTTGTTTTACATGGTTTACATGTCTTTACTTTCACTTTTGATCAATTTATTGCATCTGTGCTGAATTTAGGGTATTAATTTCTTTAAAAAAGATCGAATTCACCCCAATGTTTTTGAATGCTAATGAATATCTACATAGTGACTGAAACTTTAATTGGAAAGAGCAAGAAAAGTGTAGTTTTCTTGGATTTGTCTCATTTAAAGTAAACAAATTAGCCCTCAGAATAATGGAAGGAGAGGCGTTTCAGATTCAGAAAAGCATCCTCATGAAAGACTCGTGTGTTGTGTGTTGTGTTGTGTTGTGAGGGTGGAGGGTGCAGTGAGCATCTGTCTTTTATGATTTATTAACATGTTTTTTTGCATTTACTGTTGTTTTCCACCAAAACAGCATGACACCTGCGGTCTGTCAGTGAATAATGCGCTCTGCGCTGCGTTTGGGGACTTTCTTTGTGGGTTGTTTTCATTAGTAGTGTTTTTGTTGCAGAAATAGTTCACCCAAAAAGGAAAAATCTGTCATCGTTTACTCAACTTCATGTCTCTGACTTTTCTTTTGTTCAACACACAAGGTAAAGTTGAGCAGGATGCTTTGGCATAGAATGGATCCTGTCAAGCTCCAAAAATGATGATTTACTGAAAATTTGCTGAGAATGTTCCCTCTTAGATCTCATTCCTGTATATTCAATATGGTGGGTCAAAACAGGTTTGAATAAGCATTACAATATATCACTTAAATTTTAAGTTTAGAACGATACGAAGGTGAGTAAATAATCATTTTGAACAATGATTGAACCCATTAAGAGAAGAAAGGTGATTCTAGAAATGGTTCTCTGTACCTGTGTTTGTCTGTCCGTCGCTTTTTGTTACTGTGCTAATAATATGCAAATCTCTGAACAGGGATAGGCCGAGGGCAAGGTCGGAGGCGGGGACGGTCAGGTGCTCCGCCCCAGTGATTGTGATGCGTGGTTCACTAGGCTGCATTACCATGACGACTGCCTCAATATCAGGCACAGAAATACACACATCCTCTCCGAAACACCTGCAGAGATCACAAACACAACAACACATTCTTTTACTTTTGTGTGTTATTTTAGATACAGACACACACAAACACACACATACAGGGTCCAAAAGTAAGCAACAAATGCAGCTGCCATA
The DNA here is from genome assembly GCF_012432095.1 of Onychostoma macrolepis. NCBI lineage: Eukaryota > Metazoa > Chordata > Actinopteri > Cypriniformes > Cyprinidae > Onychostoma > Onychostoma macrolepis. The sequence continues at coordinate 26,941,646 of NC_081169.1, read as the reverse complement.
TTGCCAGTGGCTTTATTAGGAACTTTTATTTCTAAAAGATCCTTTTTTTCAGATTTACGTTTATGAATAAATAAGCTTTCCATTGATGTATGGTTTGTTAGGATAAGACAATATTTGGCTGAGATGCAACTATTTGAAAATCTGGAATCTGAGGGTGCAAACATTTTGAGAAAATCACCTTTAAAGTTGTCCAAATGAAGTTCTTAGCAATGCATATTACTAATCAAAAATTAATTTTTGATATTTTTACAGTAGAACATTTACAAAATATCTTAATGGAACATGATCTTTACTTAATATCCTAATGATTTTTGGCATAAAAGAAAAATTGATCATTTTGACCCATACAATGTATTGTTGGCTATTGCTACAAAAATATACCTGTGCTACTTATGACTGGTTTTGTGCTCCAGGGTCACATATAAAGTTGATCAACTTGATCAATTCAGTTGAAATTGGCAAAAGTTATTTTTGGACATAATTATATAATGCAAAATAATTTCCCATCACCTACAGTATAATTAATATTTAGCAGGGTTATTTTAGTCTCACTGTGATACTATTATAATTTTTATTGATATTTTGAATATTAATATTTTTATTCTATTTTTGTTCTTCTATTTTCTGTTTTTATTTTAGTCCTGAAGTTTTTTTGTTGTGTTTATGTCATTTCTATTTATTTATTTATTTTAAAATATATAGTTTTCATTAATTTCTTTAAGGTTTAGTTATTTTAGTACATCAAGATAAACTAAATGAAAACGAATTTGACTGGCAACATGCATAACATTTATTTTATATTTGATTTGATTTAATTTAAGTTAAAGTTTATTTTATTTTTAACAAATTGTTCTATGGTTTTTGCCTTTGTTTTTTGTTAACTATCATAAACCTGATATTTAGAGCTGGTAAATTGTTTCAGTTCACTTGTCATTGGCAGGTTGGGCATGAAGTTCATTTTGAGTCCTGCAAACACTCCCTCAGAGGTGAAGGCATCTTCTATTGGATATAAATAATAAGAAGCATTCGACAGTGATGTGTAGAGTGTAAACAAATGACTTGGAGCTGTTCCCAACTCATTACGGAGACTGCAGCGCTGATAACTTCACACAAAGAGAAAAACTACGCCTGCAGTGAATTAATAACACTTCGGCTTTCTTGAATCTCACAGTAATTGGACTTAATAAGCTTAAAAGCAAAACACAAACGGTGTTTACTAGAATTAATTTACAACTCTAGTGATTTCACCACCGTGAAGCAGCTCTGAACGACAGGAAGTAGGAAGTCCATTATCCACAAATGAACACAGATCCGCCTTCTCTAATTAAAGATGTTGTTCTTAATCCTGATGCAAACAAAAACTCACATTCATCAACAGACAGGAAATGAATGGAGGAAACCATCTGTGACTGAAGGTTTAGATACGCTGAGGCTTGAAGAGATTAATTCATGTTTCGTTGCGAAAACAGCTGTTTGCTACAAGATACACTTGGTTTAAACTAAAATATGATTTAACTTATTCTTTTACAATCTGTGGCGATTGACTGATGACCAAACGATGCATGCTGTTTGACATCTTTAGCCCTATGTTTGGATGTCAATTGTTTCTCAGGGTGACGTGTGTCGAACATATGCTTGGATTTTCCATGATGAAATTTATGCATTCGAATGGCAGTGGATAATGAAGGATGAGGCATTCTGCCATTCACTAAACCTGGATGTTTGCTTCACATCTGTTTAAACACATCAACATATTCCAGCACTGAAGGAGCCAAGTGTAAACTTTACTGTTCAGTATTGAATATTTAATTTTGCATGATGATTTTCTTCTAGTTTTACATTTATATGGCTTTTTTTGCTATTATTTATTGTTCACCTAAAATTAAACTTTCACAACAATATTAATTTAATTAAATGTAATCTTTAGCAATTCTCAAAATAAATCCTTTTTTATTTAAATATTGGAATATATTGTATTGCATTGCAATAATATTTTAAAAATGTATTTATTTATTTTAAAGGAAATCCCCTATTGAAAAACATTTAATAAGTTCAATAAATGAGTGATATTAGTAGATCTCAATATTGGCCAAAATACTGGTAATTATGATTTTTGTTGCATCATAAATTCACTTGTAGCATTTAAAACATTTTTAAAACAAATATTTTCTATTTCTTTAAACAGTATAGCATTTTATCTGTTCATAACACACATATAATTATCAGCTTATTGTTACTAGCAGAATTATTAGAAACAGAATTATAAAGATAATTATATAATAATTGCAGTGCATCCCTGATGATTTGACCTCACATTTTATTTTGGCTGGTGGGAGAAAAACACAGATTTTTCTGGTATTTTTTAATCACTGTCTAGCTCCTGTAAATGTTGAAATGACTTCAGGTCTCCATGCAAAACAAGTTCTGTCCCCATAGGTCGCTTTTCCATGTTTACATCATTACTTTTTACGCCAAGGTGATATTGTGTTTCCTTTAATTCTGAGTTTTTGCACAGTGTTTGTCTCCTTGACAAGCAATCTGTTACTTCGCAAAAGTGTACATGAATTGTGTAAATTACTTTTAGAAAAAAGTTACTAATTATGCAAAACACAACACGTTTGTGTCAATATAAGTCTGTTATCAGCAAGTTTTAAGAATGAGAGAAGCTAGATTTCAATTAAATGTCTTACAGTAATATAATACTTAATTGCTCTATTATGTGTGTTTTAGTGTTGTGTGTGTGTATGTGTGTGTTTTCATGCTAATTCCCTGTTGCCCTTGCTGAAGGAACTCCGCCCACTAGCTGTGCTGAAGCCTCCGAGGGGCGGGTCATAATCCTCTAGGGGCTTATGCATATTCATGATCTGCTTTGAATAATCATGGGGCGCCAGTGGGTGCATTTCTGTTCCAAAAAAATTCAAATCTCTCTGTTATTCTCTTTCCATTTCCCCATCTGTACATAAAAAATTAAACCTCCCTAAGCTTGGAATATGAATTAGATAAAAACAGAATAAGAGTAAAGGTTACAAGAAGGGTTAGAATTGCTTATAGTATGATTAGGGATTTGAAATAGCCAGCAGCTAGCTAGCAGAAAATGTACAAATCTAGTTACAAATAACACTCAATAAAGGTTCTTGTTGGCATATGGTTCCATGAAGAACTTTTAACATCAATGGAACCTTTCCAATGTTCTAAATAGTGGAAAAAGGTTGCCAGATTGAGGACACTGGAAGGCGACGAGCTTCTCACTGTAAGTTGATGAGTCGATTTTATCTATGTTTTAATATTCCTCTGGTCATAGAGTTCTTTACGTGGATGCTGAGGCTTTTTAGGTCAGGTAGAATCGGCGATATCTGATCCATTTCATTTGCTGGCTTCCATGGCTGCAATACGCTGTGTTTTCCACCAACTGGCAACCCGGGGTGTCAAAATACTATTGGGTAAATTGGCAGTGGGTGGAATCACACAGACCAAAACAAAAACAGACATTCCGACACGAAACACATATTTCAAAGTAGAATAAATTCAGTATTGTTTTTCAGAGAACAAGTATGTAAACTTACATGTTTCCTAAACCAACTACAAACTTACTGTGGTATTTTGTGCTTTGGTACAGTCAAAGAATTACATATAGCACCTTTAAATGTAAGAAATGCCAAGTAACACATTGAATTAAATGTCAATTTTAAACTAGAAAGACTAAAATAGTATTTTCTTGTAAAACATTCTTCAATATATATATATATATATATATATATATATATATATATATATATTTTTTTTTTACATGCAGTAGGATATAGTTTTAATAACTTTTCCAGCCAGAGTCGAAGCACAGTTAAAAATTCTGGGATGCTTATCAGAACTTTGCAACCAGATATAAATGGTTTGATTATTCATATTGCCATATTCCAGAGCTAAAACTCTAGTACTGTAGTTCAGAAATGGGATCTCATGAATATTTATAATCTTACTGCACTGCCGTCGAGATCCGGAGGTGACGCGATCCCTTGGTGGGAAACTGCCGAGAGTTGATGTAAGAAACTTTTCTCAGTGCGCCGTTCATCTGCTCCAGATCCTCTCCCTCCATCACCACCAGAGACTGAGCGGGATTCAGATGGAACTGAGAGAAGACAGAGACAGAAAAATGTGGGATATTATACTATCAAAGTGTCTATGAGAGTGAGCATTTGAGGCAGAGATGTGCAAAACTCAGAAATGAAGAAATGTCTAAGAATCTGAATTGAAATTTGAATTTGAATGACAGGAAGAGGAAATTCAACCCAGGAATTGTAACAATTGCATAAAAATAAGGTTAATAATGCATATTTTTTCAATTTTGAATATTATTTCTACACTGAAAAATATCGGTGTAGAAACAATTTTCACCTAGAAATTGATAGAAAATTTCAGAATGACAAAAATGTGCAAGTAATTAAATGAAAATTTTAAGCAGAAAGACTGAAATATTTGTTGTAATCTTTGTTATATTTGCAACTTTGAAAAAATTATTTTTATTTGCTATATTCTGTAAAAAAAAATATTGTAATTTTAACTGTAAATGACTGAAACCATTTATTATTTTGTATCATTTATTAAATGTATATAACTTATTATTTATCAATGTCAATTATTATTAAATGTATTGAATTTAAATAAGGTTGTTTTGTAAATATGTATACATTTTTACTGTTTTTTTGGGGGGTTTTTTTTGTAAAACTACAAGATTTGTTTTTTAAAGCGTAATTTTGCTCTAAAATATTTCAGTGATTATTTTTGTGTAGTGTAAATAGGCTATTAAACTAGTCAGTTCTTGTCAATGAATTGGTCAAATGAATGAGTAAATTGGTGTTTTTGAATTATTTGATCAACACCCAAGTCTGGATCAGAATCCTGTGGCATTTCAGAAATGAATTATTAATGTAATCTACTGTTTTGTGTATGTTAACAGGTGTAATTTATGGTAATTTATGCAGATAATTTTATGATCAACTACACTTACAGCAGCTATATGAATTAAATTACTAATCTAAATTCAAATTCTGCATGTTCTGGTTCATGGTTCTGAATGAAGCACAATCCTGCTTCGAGCTTATGAGCGATCAGACCACCTGAGTGAAGGAACACCTGTCTTCTGTCTCTCACTAACACTCTGACTCTCTGTCTGTAAAACCTGCTTTCATTTGATCCTCAAATCTTCCCTAGAGCTTCTCAAATACAATAGAACAGAACAGAGGAAAGCAAAGCAGAAAATGGAAAATGTGCGTACAGAAATATCTCTCCTCAAGTCTCATCTCCTGGCTTTTCGTCACTTTTTCCTCATTCGTTTTCAACAAAATAGTGAGTTTCATCTCTTTTCTTTGGTTTTATTTAGGGCAAACTCCTTTTCAGAACTAATGCAATGTGACTTACAGTATAAAATTCACCAGAATGTGCAATCAAATCTGTGTCCTTGAAGTAGTTGAGCTATAGTTGAGCATTGCACATTGGCTTCAAGCACAGCTCATTCATTCAGATTTGTAATTTGAATTTGTGTGAATGTGTGTAACCTTTATCCTCTGTCCAAGGCTCTCCAGTGAGGTGATGTCCAGTCCTTCTTTGCAGGCCTGTAGGCAGGAGATGATTTTCTGGCTTTCAATCTTTCCTGGTCGTATCGTCAGTCCAGACAAACTGCCTCTGAAATACTGCGTAAACTTTGCTTTAGAGACCTCACCACCTGCACACAAACACACGTGACATGTGATATGATTCTGTAGCATTTTAATATTCCATTTATAATGTTTCTTGCACCAAATCCAGTCACAATTTAGTTTTTCTTGACCTTGCATTGACTGGCTAATAGAATTAAATAGGCTCTTTTGGGTCAGATTTTATTTTAAAGAAATAAATACTTTTATTAAGCAAATATGCATTATAGTAAAAATGTATAATGTTACAAAATATTTCTATTTCAAATAAATGCTGTTCTTTTGAATTTTCTATTCATCAAAGAATCCTGAAAAAAATATGGCAGTTTCCACAAAAATATTGATAATAATACATGTTTCTTAAGCAGCAAATCAGCATATCAGAATGATTTCTGAAGGATCATGTGACACTGAAAACTGGAGTAATGATGCTGTAATTTCAGCTTTGATCACAGCAATAAGTTACATTTTAACATGTATTCAAATAGAAAACAGTTATTTTAAATTGTAAGCATATTTCACAAAATTTCTGTTTTAATGTATTTTTGATCAACTAAATGCAGCCTAAGTGATCAGATGAGACCTTCAAAAACATTAAAAGTCTAAAAAACGTTCCCAACCACTTTTGTATGTAAATAAGCTTATGGTTGTGATGTCAATAGTGTGATGGTTTCTGATTGGCCCATTTTTGCTGTCTAGTTTCCATAAATGGTCATGGTAGACTGGGGAGGGAGTTTTTGAATGTTTAAGTAGACATATATTACAACTGTTTAATTCTAATGGTGCAATCATTTTTTGTAAAATTATTTTCTCAAGGCATTTCGGAATTAAATATTTGGTTGTTTTAAAGAATCCGATAAAGTGATCACAAATAGTAATTCATAAAGGTCTATATTTGAATTAAAAAAAATATATATATATATACATTTGTAGCATGTAATAAATGTTGTAATCACCACAGTTACTGACTGATTGGGCCACAGTTACACATCACACGTTATTCATCATATACACGCATATTAAATTTCAGTTGAGCTAGAGGTAGAAGCTGCACTGAAACGAACCGATAACATGATTTAACTTAATGGTGACCCAAGTCAGCGATAATGAGCAATTACCTGATGCATCTATCTGCTCTGTATGAGACACGTCTGTGTGTAATGAAGCGTCTCTGAGTGTGTTTATGATCGGGTATCTGTGAGCCTCGGGCGATGGCATACTGATGTGTATCAGGCTGCTGTGTGTGTGTGTGTGTGTGTGTGTGTGTGTATGTGGGGAGGGTACAAGGCTATAGTTTGGGGTACTCAAATCTCTTTTAATGCAAAAGTGTGATAAAAGCACTGCTATTTTTGTATTATTCATACATTATTATAGTATTTATTGATAATATTTGATTATTAAATGTATTAAAATGTATTTATTAATACTACTATATTTTTAATTTTTAAAAAAGTATTTCTACAGCTTTAATTTATTTTTAATTGTATTTAACAATTGTATTGTTTTAGTAATTTTAGTACTTAGACTTCAACATATTTTATTTCAGTTTGTTGCCAAGGCAACATTTCTAGTTAGTTTGTTTCTATTTTATTATTTCTTGTTTATCTTTTGGCTAATATTTTTACTTGATTTTATTTAACGAAAAAGATTATTGAGTTAACAATACACTGGTGAAAAGGCTTATTATAGTTCAATAAAACAGAAACTAAAACCATTAAATTTCGTTATTTGAAATAAAACAAACTTTAACCGAAATACAATAAGATATATAAAATATATAAAATATATGATTTACTTTATTAACTTAATGTACTAAAATACCTGAACATAAAAGTTAAATAAAATTAATAAAAACTATAAAGACAAAAAAAAAACCCACTATAAATGACAAAAACACAACATAAAAAATAATATGTTGTATATTTTTATTTTATAAAAATAAAAACTCATTCAAAATATAAATAATAGTATCTCAATGATATTAATATAGCACTGGCTCTTTGAAGAAAAATATTTATATTGATTACAATGTTAAAAAATATTGTTCTATCTTCTATAATCAGTGCATACGAAGTGGTGTAAACTGAACTGAATCATGAGAAATGATTAAACTGGCTCCACAAATCTTAAAAAGAGCAACTGTCCAGTCAGCGCTCATTATATTTTTTCCCACACAAAATGATCTTTTTATTATCCATCTCACTCTTGTATTGCATTCATTACGAAACACAGAAGCTCAGAGACACAAAGAGAGAGCACGGGCAGGAGTGTGTTTCCCAAAAGCTTCGTTAGTGGCAAGTCCCATTTAACTCTATCGGTAACGATGGAACTTGCGACCACTGCGAACGTTGCTTTTGGGAAACACACGGCAGGTCAAGAGGTCAACTCATTTGTTTTCCGGAGCTGCGCTTGAGGAAAAGGAAAAGAAGTGAAACGGGGATTGCAAAAGAAAGAGATATCATCCCCTTGGAATTATAAGGTTCTATCTGCATTCCGAGTAGTTTTAAGCTTAAAAGTTTTTGCATTCCATTCGACTGTGTAGATAGATTTTTAAATAAAAAGTCCCAAAATGTTCACAACATTGAAAAATCTATCACATAATGTAAATAATTTGTCACAGAATAAGAACAGGTGAATAACTCAATTTTGACAACAATGTCAGATAGAACCTTATAATTCCAAGGGGATGATATTTGCTCATGCTGTGAGATTTTCAAGTCACGTGCACACTGACCACACCCACAACACACGCTAGCCACGCCCACATGCCATTCCTCTCACCTTGCCAGCAGGCTCCTACAGTGAGCTGCACGTCGATCTGAGAGGAGTGGATGGGCCAGTCATCTGTCACCAGGTACGGGTCATAGGTCACGCCGTCCACATACAGCGTCACCACTGGGAAATCAACGCTGATGACGTAATAATGCCACTCCTTATCACAGATCTGAGAGAAAGAGAGAAAGTTCACAATATTTCTGCTTTCTCTATATCTGCTGTTTTCATTTTTGCTTCAATGCGTTATTTTAGTATCATTTATATACTTTTTTGCTTTAGTTTTTTAAATTACTATTATTTAAGGTTTTATTTTTATAATTTTCATTTTAATTTTAGTTTGTGGTTTTGTCATTTTTATTAGATTTTGTTCTTTTTAAACATATTTAGGTTTCAATTTATGGTCAAAATATTTCAAATTTGTTTTGCCAGGTGTTTCATTTTCAAATAATTTACTCATTTTTAATTTTTATGATTGAATTAATTAAATTAGATTAATTATTAAATACATTACCTAAAATAAGTATTACATGTCATCATGTAATTTGTAATCAGTAACAGATTACAATTTGTAATTAAATAAATATATACAAATTATTTTAGATTTTTATTTTTAAGTTTTAGTAATTTTATGTGCTTTTGTCAGTTTTTAAAATTTCTATGTGGTTTTAATTAGTTTATTTATGTAGTTTTAGTACTTCACCTTAAACTTACAGTCTTGTTTCAGTTAATTTTCATTTAAGTTGTTTAAGTTTTTAATCTAATATTTATATTTCATTTCAGCGTTACTTCAATTAAAGAAAATGACTTTTAATAGTTTTAGTTAACAACAACAGCCTTGTTGAAATCACTAACCCTAACTATGATCGGTAGTATAGTTATAGAGATGCTTGTCTTCTTGGAAAACAAATAGACAGACAGGATTAAATGTAAAGTTGCGTGAGTGTGTGTTTGTTAATGATGGAAAGCTCTGTCTGTGTTTGGCCCGTCTGGACCGCTGCCAGTCAAAAGCACACGGCAGCAGACGGTTTCTGCTCGCTCTGTCACACACAGTGTGTGTTTGTGTGTCTGGCAGGCGGTCAGGGTCGTAGAGTCTAGTGGAACTGATTGTTACACCCTCAGACGAAACCATCAGACATTTCTCATCTTCACTACATCTTTCCTCCTGCACCTGAAATCTCACCATCAGTCTCACTTCTTCTCACTGTCACACCCTCTCCTTCCAAATTGAAGCCCCCCGCTCCATGTCCTCCTTTTTTTAATACATGTTGTTGTATATATATGTTCCGTTTATGTTTCTTATTAATTTTACACACAATATTTTGCCTGATGAATGATAAAATGGATGAAACAATCCAAACACTGTAGCAACCATATCAACCTACCTATTATATATATATATATATATATAATTAATTATGACAATACTGACAATATATGTGCAATATACAGTATATGCTATTGAAATATATAATAATAAATCATTCATATTGGCTGTAATAATGAATGAATTAAAAATATGTAAAATGTACAAAATAACATTACAGTAATGAGAATTATGAAATATGAAAATATGTTCTTGACAGGCACTGAGAGATTTAGCCAGAGCGCGTGTTATTTTTCCCGAATCGATTCCTTCTCTCTCCGTTCTTATTATGAATAAATTGATTTCTTTTTCTTTAAATTTCACTTTTATACTCTATTGGTATTCGTCTCGTATTCCATTCAGTTTTTCAGCCTCTCTTTTCTGTCTCTTTCTCTTTGTCTCTGGGCAGGCATTGATTTTCTGCAGATGTGTGTGTGTGTGTGTGTGTGTGAATGCGAGAATGGCTGGGGATAGCAGTTGTGGTTCATGCAATCTTGTGGATCCAGATTTAGTAATTTAATGACTGTTATTTTACATCTAGCACACATTACTGTGGTTTTCAGTTTTATAAGCATGCAGAAAACAGGTACGTTCGAGAATTCGTCCATGTTTGGATGCGCTCACGCTTTCCCTGGAGAGTAGAGCGCCTTACTGTGATGTTTTCTCTGTGTGTGTTCAGTAAACGCACAGTGCTGAATCGATAGAGTTGGTAAAAGACTTATAGCCGCACTAAGCCAAAGTCCACTTGATGGCAAGGCAATTTATCAAAGACAAACTGAGCGACAGAGGTAGAGAGAAACCTTTGTTTCAATTGCTCAGATGCTGCAAGTACACCGGGGACTTTAACACTTACTGCTGTGCTATTGTGTCTCTCACATCTGTGTGAATCGCCTGTTTGTCTTTTTCTATCCATTTTGCACCTATTTCAGCAACTGTTCATTACCTGTTTTCCGGCCTTTGACAAGGTACAGTTTCTCTCAAATTCGAGTCTTCAGACAATACAAAGTGTGTCTCTGAACACTTAAGAGACACATGCTGTCTTCTAACTGGTGTCAAAGAATGAGTGCCATATCAAGAAAATCAACCAACATTAACAAATACAAAACAAACAAACAAAATACATTTTAAATAAATTTAAATAAATTTGTCTTAAACCTTTGGTAGAATTTTTTTTTTTCTAGTTTAATGCTTAAACTTACTTAATTAATCTAATTAACTTACTAATTAAATGAAATTCTCAGATTCTTAAAAAAAAGTTTTTTTTTTTTCTACACTCTTAAAAATAAAGGTGCTTCACGATGCCATAAAACAACCTTTTAGTCTAAATGGTTCCATAAAAAACCTTTAACATCTGAAGAACTTTTCTGTTCCACAAAAGGTTCTTCGTGGCGTTAGAAGGTTCTTCAGATTCTAAAAAGGTAAGAAAGAGATGGTTCTTTAAAGAACCTTTGACTGAATGGTTCTTCTATGGCATCGCTGTGAAGAACCTTTTAAGCACCTTTATCTTTAAGAGTGTAGTTTAATGCTTAAACTTACTTAATTTTGAAACAGTTTCCACAAGAATTTAAGTTTTTTTAACCCATTGGCAGTTTTTTTTTTCTTGTTTTAAGCACAAACTCGCTTAATTTAGATATGTGATAATAAACGTATTAATTATTTCTGACTAACAATAAATAAAACAGAAATTACTTAAAAATGCAGCCTGTAAATAAGTTTCGAGACTGAGTGGGAGGATAAATTTATGTGCATATGATCCTGTTGTGAATCCGGTGGAATTTTTTCTGCATGCATAAATATACTAAATGTAAGGTTTATTTTATTTTATTTTATTTTATGTTGCAACAAATGCGTAAAGCAAACGGAGGAAAAATTATGTTTGTGAAGTGCAGTGAAACACTGGAATTGGCATTTATGTTATTGAGCCAACACTCAGCACTCGTCCAACGAAACTTCACATTTGCATTAATATTCATCTTTTAATATCCATTTTCATAATGGAAACACAACACCATCCACTTACTAATTAAATTAAACTCAGATTCTTAAAAAAAAAGCTAATTTAATTAGATCTCTTTCCTCTGCGGGTAGAGGAAAGAAAAAGCCTTTAGGAAAGATATAAAAAAGATCGCTCATGTTCTTTGAAGTGTCTGAGACGTGCAAAAACCAAAATGTTTCTCCCTCAGGCCAGTGGACCCTCAACCCCATATATTTTATGTAACACATTTATGTATTCGTGAAACTACATTATGAAATTCATTTTAAGGTGGGGTGAAGTTCTTCAAGATCTCGTTCTCCACTGGGGAAAAAGGCTCTTTGATGCTTAAAATCTCTGTAGAATCTTTAAACTATCTTTGCATCTTCTAATGCTGAGCATGTAGCACATGTACAGTTATGGTAATGAAGATTTCAAAGGAACAGACTCAAATGAAAAATGAATGCAACTGCACTGCTTCAGATCCATGTTATCTATCTAGCTGGTGCTAAATTGGCTTTGTGGTTTGATGCTCTGATGTTTAAGTTGATCTTTCGTCAGTTTGTTTGTTTTGGACAGCAGGACTTTGCTCGTCCTCTGTGCCCAATCCTGTTGGTGGAGTTTGTGTTTTAAAGCCTCCCTGCCATTTTTTCTGATGGGTTTTTAAGTGGTCTTTGGCAGGGACGTTCATGCAGCACACTGCTAGTTTTGTGTTGCGCTGTGTTTGTGTGTTTGTTCTCTCAGATAATTAAGTCTTCCCGTAGCTCTGTTCTGTGGCACAAACACTCTCTTAATGACTGCACTGTTTTCTCTCTCTTTCTTTATTCTAAAGCTTTATCTTCACCCTAAAAAGTGGATATTTGCATAATTATATGCTTAATGATGGACTAACTCAAGTGTTGTTGCATGTACGAGATGAAGGATTCAATTAACCTGCAGCAGACCTGTGAATCTAAACACAACACGCACAACGCATTAAGAGGAAATTAATCACTAATATTTGTTAGACGGTGGCTGTTTTTGTGCTTAAAGTAAAGAAAGTTCTGTGAAGAAGTTTCTACTGTCTTTAAAATGAGGCGAGAGCAAGAACGAGGGAGTAAAAACAAGGACTTAATAACACTTTTGTCATTTACTGTCTGGTTAATCTACAGTATCTATCTAGCTATCTACACTCTCAGAAACAAACTTACAAAAGCTGTCACTGGGGTGGTACCTTTTCAAAAGGTACATGTTTGTACCTAAAGGGTCCATTTTGGTACCTTAAAGGTACATATTAGTACTTAAAGTGTACATATTTGAACCTAAATGGTACAAAAGTGTACCTTTTGAAAAGGTACCGCCCCAGTGACAGCTTTTGTACCTTTATTTCTGAGAGTCTATCTATCTATCTATCTATCTATCTATCTATCTATCTATCTATCTATCTATCTATCTATCTATCTATCTATCTATCTATCTATCTATCTATCTATCTATCTATCTATCTATCTATCTATCTATCATCTATCTATCTATCTATCTAGTCTCGATCTGAATCAAATGATTCACGATCCATGCTCTGAATTTCCGATCTGACTCAAAAGATTCCCAAACCCGCTCCAAAGTTCCTATTTAAATCAAATGATTCACAAACCATCATTTCAGATTGGGACTTCGGAGTGCGTAATTAACGCAAATCATTTGATTCAGATCGGGACTCGAAAATCATTCAAATAATCCGCTGTGAACTTCCGATCTGAATCAAAAGATTCCCAATCCCGCTCTGAAGTTCCAATCTAAAAAATGAGTCGTGATAAGCTCCCAGAAGTCCCTATCTGAATCAAATTATTAGCGATCCACTTTCCGAATTTCTGGTCTGAATCAAAAGATTGGCGAACTCACTCCGAAGTTCTGATCTGAATCATATGATTTGTAAACCCGCTCCTAAGTCTTATCCTAAAGCTAATCTGGAGCATTTCGAAACCACTGAATCATTTTGCAACACAATACTTTAACTGGTTCGGAGTTTGGAAAAGCTTTGTTTCACCCATCACTATACGTGCTTTTTAAAATAATTACAAGCGATGTCGAAATTTTAAAATAAATTGCTCTTTTGGTTGGTTGCTAGTGAATAGCTTAAAATGAATGGTCGAAGTCACGAGTTTGAATCAATCGGAGCGATTCCAGTGTAAATGACTCACTAGATTGAATCTATTTGTCTTTTGTTCCTCCGTTTTTCATGTCTTCAGCTATGTTTACGCGACACTGTCAGTACTACTACTGGCTTAGCTCGCTAGTTTTATGACATTAAAATAAGCCAAAAAAGTATGATGTTTACAAATAAAATTACCATATTTCTATTCCAAAGACAACATCCAACGCAAATCTACAAACATATTCAGGTGAGGTAACCGGTTTACCACTAACTAGTTAAAAACCTCATTAATATGATGAGCTGTGCCACAAAATACATGGAAACATTGTGCATTATGATCGAGACTATAACTATATTTGAAATAGATTGACCACTGTGTTCAATAGGAAATCAGTTGAAAGCATCCAGTCATCTCATACCAATGAAGTGAATGTTGAATTTAAGAAATTATTGTTGTATCTGATTGTATTAGTCTATATAGAGTGATAGTCAATGTAAAAACTGTAACCGGGAGAAGCAGATGAACACAAAACAGCATAACAACAGAAAGTTAAAGAGGGCAAACTTGAACGTTTAAACACTTCGGCTACATTGTTATGTTTTTACTCCACACATGTATTAAATGTGCGTCCTTGAAACTTGCAGTTTTCTAGTGTATTTACTTTAAATTCTCAGCTAATATCAATGGTATGAACTATTTTTGATGCACCCGAAGTTACAACAACAATGGTTACATACACATATATTTCATTTTTTATCAAAATTATAGCTTGGGACAATTTAGTAGTCGCTGGATATGTACCTAGTGTACCCTTGCATCCATCTATCTGTCTGTCAAATTTATATTATCTAAACATGCACACATGATAATGTTTTGTATTCTTCTGAAATGAGATTCCTGGTGTGAAACGTCTCTCATACCTGCTCTAATTTCCAGTGGAATTCAGCCGGTCTGAAGGAGTCTGTCTGTGTGTAGTCCGTCCTCAGCAGGAAAACCAGCCTGCAGTTATGCACATACAGAGAGTAATGGTGTCGGTTCATCTCTGAGAGAGACAGAGAGACAAAGAGAGTACGGAGAGGTCAAGAGACAGACAGAGAATACAATTACCTCTTGACATACAAGATAATATCGCTGAATTGAACCGGAGAGAAAAGAAACGGCACCATTTGATGTGTGTTTATCTATATAGAGATCCTGACAGGAGAGGATAGTCAACCTAACAGGGCTGGAAGTAAAGCTCCAATCGTCCAGTACAAATCAAATTCTGATCTTAACTGTTTCCTCTTCAATCCTGCTGAAAACAGCAGTGTGAACCTCCATGTCCTGGCTGGTTTTTGCTGTTAGTTCTGGTTTGGTGCTAGTATAGCTAGCAGACCTGCAAGGTTTTTCTGATAAAGTCTTATCATGGACTTCTTGGTGACTAAGCTATACTCTTAAAACTTCCTGTGTGAAATACAAAACTTTACTTAAAGCCTTTATGTATAATGCATTATAAAGGTATTCATAATGTGCGTTGTAATGCATTATATTGGTTCATAAATAACTGTAACCAAAGTTGAAGTGCTTTATAATATTTGAAGGCTTGTTTGTCATGGGTTTTAATGTACTTTCTAAAGGCATGAAGTATTCTAATGTATTATAACTGTGGTTACAATTATTCATAAGATCATACAATGGTGAATTACAAGGAATAATTAATGCATTAAAACTACTTTCACAATGCATTATATATAAAGGCTTTAAGTAAAGTGTTACCAAGTTTCTAGCAAGCCGTGCTATTATGGAAGTTATGGATTTGTTTTAGCATTATTATGGGGTATTTAAATAATTCTGTCTCAGATATTTCTCCTCAAATTCCCTATTAAAATTTTAAATAGACACAAATGAGTCAATAGTTGGAAAAAGTAAATAGTTAAATTTATGTGAATAGCAGCTTAAATAATTTGGTCTTAAAAGAATTTGACAAGAAATGAGTTATGAAAATATGAGTTATGAATTATGAAAATAAATAATATATTCTTATTTGATTTGAACAATTATACTTAAATTATATATAAAATTTAAAACAATTACAATAATTATATTGCATATATTGCATTTAATTTTTTTAAAAATTTATTAATTTAATTTTTATGTAATAATTAATTTAATTTGAATTTTGTTATATTTTATTATTTCATTTTTTATAATTATTTTGTTATATATTATATAATTAATATTGAGATTTCCAGAGTTTATTGGATCTTATTCCTTAGGAGAAATCAGGGAGGTATGAAAGACTACATATGCTGTATAGGAGAAACAACAGAGCTCTCATTTTTAATGGGTGGATCCATAAGCTGGTCTTTAAGCAGGTTTCTCCTCCATCTCCCCTCTTCTCATTCAGTTCTCTCTCTGTCTCACCTGTCTTGTCAGAGTTGCAGAGCAGCGTTTCTTTCTCGGCTCTCTGTCCTGGACTCGGCCCGTGCTTCATCCATGTGGTTATGGTGAACTGATGGGTTAGATTCTGCGGGACGACCCAGCATGGGATCTTGGCAGCTTGACGACCATCAAAGCGGTATGTGAGGTCACTGTCCCGGCCGCCATCCGTCACAAGAGTCGCCGTCCAATTAAAAACACCGCTGGGAGCCGGCAGAAGATCTGTGCTGCCTGATGAAGCTCCTGGTATGTTGCCGTCATGACCAGCGAGTTTAGAGATAAAATAATCATTTGAAACACAGATCACAGTTGAGGAAGTTTAAATGGACTTTGAAGTCCAAATGAAAAGCCATACAGATTTTGATATTTATTAATTTGTACAGAATTAAATAGGGTTATTAAAATGTTTAATATAAACACTGCACGTAATGATGCATTGATGCGTCATACTAATTTTATGTAATATATACTTTGTATGTACTAAAATAATTAATTTATTAGTATTTATGTATAAATACTAATAAATGTATATGTATAAATATATGTATAAATATTTTTAAATATTTATTGAATTTAATGTTTTATGGTATAAATATATATACATATGTTTTTAAAATGTTTTTATGTTTTATACATCTTTTTAAAATCATTTATAATTTTTTATATTTTGTTTTAAATATATAAAAATTAATAATGAACTTCACCTTAAATTATACTTTAAATTATATATATATATATATATATATATATATATATATATATATATATATATATATATGTGTGTGTGTGTGTGTGTGTGTGTGTGTGTGTGTGTGTGTGTTACTATTAAAAATAATTTATTTTCATTTAAAAAAAAAAAATTATATATATATATATATATATATATATATATATACTGTATATAATTTAACAAAAATATTATATAACATACATTTTATAAATTTCCACTGCCTGTCATCTTAAAAAATAAATCTTACTATGACTTCAGGTCAGCTTTTGCTTTGTGTGGGATTTCATTACCATATCAATCATTATCACACCATTAATATGACTCTTCACCCCATAGAGTCCAATGCATTAGGATATGCTGACACATGTCATATAAAAGGACCGCTAGTCTCCTTGAAGATCTGTGATGAGCTGCGTATTTGTATTTTATAGCTTCATTTGTAGTTTCTCAAGACAATCCCTATTATATGGATGAATTGCACTGCTAATGATTCTGCACTGAGACACATACCTATTCTAGGACAAGGGTGGAGGTTTTGTCTGACTAGTTTAGCCCTCAGGCACATTTGGTAATTAAACCGACCCGAGAGAAATGAGGAAGCGTGCAATGGAATAAATAGCTGTTAATCATACCGCAGAGCTTCTGTAAGGATCGTTCAGAGTAAGACTGTCTGTCACAGCCTCTCCCAGCAGCGCTCGTCTCCAGCTCCACTGTGGTCCTGATCCACGACACCGATCCCGCACACATCTCCAGGTGCATCTTGGGAAATAACAGCTTACTGCCCGTTCCTGGTTCATAGTCAACGAGCTTGCTCCAGCCTGGGAAGAAAGAAAGTTAGATACTGTTTTGATAAGTAGCTTAAATATTAGAAAGAGCAATAATGTCCCTGAGCCGGAAAATGAAGATATTGAGGTCACAGTGTTTTCCAGACTTCCACACAATTAACAAGTCAGTTTTCCCCAACATGACGTGCATTTTAAATACACCTAGATGAAAATGCAACCTTCGTTTTGCATGAGCCAAAACATTCACAAAAGAACTTAAAACTTAGTGATTGCTATTTACAAAGTACTGTGGCGGGACTGTGATATATAGTGATGATATCAAATGGAAATATCATGGTACACCATTAAATATTTCCAAAGTGGGATACTATATAGTGTCCAAAAACCTGCAGTCTCAAATAATTTAGGGGTACAACAGCTTAACATGGGCTCAAACGGTCACCTTTGTATCTTCTTTAGCCCTTAATGGTGCATAAGTAACTTAGAGTAGTAATATGTACTCTTACGGTACTATTATTAACCCTTTAGGGATAAAGAAGGTAGGTGTCCCTTTGAGCCCCTGTGATAAGCTGTTTTACCCCAAAAGGTACAATTTTTGCACATTGCATTTCTAACAGTGTATAAGCATGCTGCCTTTTTGTAATTTTTGCATTATTGGCTGTAGATAAATCATTATAGACAGCTGTATTAGAGTCAACATGAAGTGCAGTTCATAACCAATTTTACTTCCATAATCTGATTTACTTTAGAGTGACACGGGATATTCAACAAGAAGAATGTCACTATTTAACACTGAAACAACTGCACACAGGTCAGGGTTCAAACATATTGAAGAGATTGCATTTCCACCCTTGACAGCTTTGTTTTGGTAAATATTTCAGCATTGCGTTGTCATATTTGCTGAAATCTAGACATTATTCTCAACAACTAGACTTCTGGATAAAATGTGAGTGATGTTTGCATGTGCAAAACTCTCAGTCATGATACAAGGCTGCTGTTAACAGGTAAAAAACAAGAAGTTCTGTAAAATAAAATAAAATAAACAAACCCTCCCTCAAGTCTCTAGACATCAATATTCTGGTCTTTAGAAATTGATGCTCCTTCATTTAAACTAAATTGAGCTTAATCAACACAACTGCTGAACTTTTGTATCATAATTGTGTTTAGTTTGCTTAAATATGTAAAATTACGGTTTACTTAATTTGTGTTGGGACTACATGAATAGTTGTTTGATGCATGAGCTGAAATTGCAAGCTGGATTATTAGTTTCTAGCATGCTTTGTCTAGGACTGAATTGGTAATGTTGTAAATGTTGGAATTTAGAGTTATTTTATGAATTTATGAGTACAGGGAAATCCCTGTTTAAAAGGCCAGGAGGGACTAGAGTTTTTGTTGTTGAAATATTTATGGTTGCAATTAGTTGGGTTAGGTTGAAGGATGGTTATAAAATGATTTTGGTGTTTGTTACGTCATTTAATCAACATAGTTGTGCTGATATCAGTGCAGTGACAAACTAAAAATCTATGTCTGGAATAAAAAAATAATAATAATAATTTATAAACACTTGCCTTATAATTGACTAAAACAAAAAGTATGTACTTATTTACTTCAATTTTATTTAGTTAAACTGGGTTTATGTAATTCCATGTCTGATGTTTACTTAAATTTTTGATTAAAAATATACTTGCTATATAGTAGGTTCACCCTAAGTGTATATTAAATATAATAATGTATATTCAGCACAGTAAGTCTGTGGTATTTTTTGGAGTACAAATATGACAAGTAGTGAAAAATTGTTTATTTAACTAACTGAATAAGCCCATTTGCTTGTTTATAATGAAAAAGAATCATTTATTTTTTTGTTTTATTCAGTTATAATTTACAATATATTTGAGGTTTGTTACCCAGACCTCTTAGTGCGTCTGGTGAGATATTACATTTTTCAGGCTACATTGTGGCTGTAATGAATTCTACAGCCAGTGGTTATTTAACATGAATTTATGGGTGAAACATTTAAACGGTGGACAGTATTAAATGGATTGTGTAAACATGCATTCACACACAGACCACACATATTATCTCACACACAAACACACATTGAGCTGCCTGGTTTGGGAATTTGGAGCTGAAAATGATTATTTTATGCATGGAGGGAGCCTAAAGGTAACAACAAAATGTGTGTGTGTGTGTATGGACGGTGCATGTCCACCCTTGCTGAATTATTCACCCTTGCTTATGAGACACAACGGGGAGCTGTTTACTTTTCTCTCTCCTTCATGCTTTTTTGTCAGATGTGAAAAAATGGCCTTTACTCAAGTTGTCATCATCCAGTGGGCTGGAAAAAAATTGGCCTGAAGCTTCGACCAAATGCGTGTGTGTGTGTGTGTGTGTGTGTGTGTGTGTGTGTGAGAGAGAGAGAGAGAGAGAGAGTAAAGAGGAACATGTTTTGAGTCTCCAAACTCACCTGAGGGACAATCACATCAGAAACACATCAAAGTGCATTCTGGGAGACACAAACTACTCTAGACCAAAAGTTTACTTGATTCTATCCATTGTGAGTTGACTGGATGGTGAAAAGGCAGTTGAAGGGGAGGAAAAAATTGAGTTTGATGACGTTAGCAGATAAGGAAAGTTTGAGGGCGATTTTAATTAAAAATATAAACTTTTTTGCTTTTGGAATAACATGCACAACTGATTTGTGCACAATAAGACCAGAAACATATTAAAAGGACAGTTAATGCAAAAATGACAGTTTTTTCACCATTTAAAGCAGTATTTTAAATAATATATACAGTATATATTTTTTAAAATTTTGACAGCAGAAAGAAAGTCATACAGGTTTGGTCTGGAACGATATGAGAGTGAATAAATGATGACAAAATTTAAATTTTTGTGTGCACTATCACTTTAAGAATATAAATAGGTTTGATTGATAAGTTTGATTGAACATTGACTTGTAAAAGCTTCTATTTTACGATTCATATTCACAGTTTTGATCAAATTTAAGGTTGTTTTTACACTTCAGTTGTTTGATGTGAACTAGAAATTAATTCTGCTTAAACTTGGGTTACAACTGAGAACTAGCAACGCCTGTTCACCACAGTAGCTAGGAAACAACTCATGAGGAGATGTTAAAAATGGAAAGCGCTTTTTAACATAACTTTATGCTTTTGTTGCTTTTTACTTCTCAACATGCACAGAATGAAATGTGCCTGTCTGCTCTCATATCAGTGGAGAGACTGCAAGAGATGGAAGCCGCTTCTCAAAGGCAACTTCTGCAGAGACAAGCAGCAATGAGAAATGCATTATACTGTATTAGGCAAATGATATGATATTGATAGAAGCAGACTTCTGCAAACTAGGCACTTTTATACCAAAGCTTATTGGAGTTTGCATGAAGACTGAATGTATCTAAATGAATCAAATGCTAAAATCAAACTGAGTTTCTGGCATCTAAAATTTTAAAATGCAAACACACCCAGTTTTGCATGAATAATTACAGCTGTGGTCAATAAAAAATGTCCTCAAAGATCTGTTTTTAAGGAAATGCACTTGAAATTAAACAAAAGTTCATTGCAAACAGTGCAATATTAACTGCACCAGCAAGATTTTCTGAAATGAGGTTAATAAAGAGTGATTTTTGTATGATTTTTTTGTATAAATGAATGTATTTAGGCTGATTCGGTGATGCTAAATAATATATATATATATATATATATATATATATATATATATATATATATATATATTAATAAAACCAGTTATTTAGATGTTACCTTTTTTCAGCATAATTCTCCTAAAAAGTAAAAAGAATATAATTACTTAATTCAAATGCAGTTCACGAAGATGAGGACATTTGTGCTAAAAGTTTGATTGGATTCATAGTCTTCAACAGCAACAAAATAATAAATGGGGAAGAATTTTCTTATTCCATTTACATGTTGCATGTTATTTTATTTAGTTTTTCCTTGCTGTCGGCAATCATAACAGACCTTTTTTTTTGCAACCAGTTGAGCAACTCTGCTTTACATGTGTCACGTCTTTAGCTTGTAAAACTGATACCAGGAGCCTTCAAAGAACCGCATAATGCATCATGCTGGCTATCATATGAAAGTGTGTGTATTAATTCTGATGCAAGCCTCCTGCGGCAATCAAAAGCAAGAAAAAAGCACAAACCTACAGGAAAAAAAAACAAAAAACAGATGCAGTCAGACTGGAGGGGGTCAATACTATATTGAGTTTAAAAGCAAACAAAAATAGCTTCAAGGGAAAAGAAAGAGATGGACAGAGAGTGACAGGAAATTCAAAGCACAGAACCGGCCCGTGTGTGTGTGTGTGTGTGTGTGTAACTCACTCAGCTGAATCTGGTTTTAGACAGAGAAGCCGTCATGCACAGATCATAGGAAATGTCTGGAATTCCAGAAATGTATTTTGATTCTTTACTCCTTTTTGTGCATTTTAGTATTGAACATGCATCTAATTCCCACACTGACCTAGGTTTTATTATATTGATTCATTATATCAATGAAACAAGTGAACACGCGCACTAGTGTTGGGGAGTAACTACATAAAAGTCATAGTTTTTATGTTGCGTTGTATTGGAGCAAAAAGTCTTACAAGCTGAGGTGCTTTCTTAAACTCTCCTCATTTTAGTAATCCAGTAATGCTTGGAAGTCTGATTCATTTCAGAGAATCTGTTTATTCAGATGATTCATTTCAGTGAACCAGTTCAATTCAATGATTCACAGATTTGAATCTGAATGGTCTGTCAGATTCAAACTGAACTTCACCAACTTCAGTTTAAGTTTATTATTAAACAAGCAAATTTAAGAGCAGATTTATATGGAAGAGTTTAAATGATAATAGAATGAATAGAGTGTTGGTGTTGTTAATTAAAGGAAAACTGTTAAAAATTGCATTTATATTTCTACATTTAAGCAGACACTTTTATCAAAAGTACATTTTTGACACTTTTATGTCAAAGAGCAAACAATATTCATACTATACTATGCCAGGCCAGATTTAATCAAAGATGAAATCAAATAAAATAGAATTATTATATGGAAATTTAAACACAAATGAAAATGACAAATGTTACCTTGGTAACTAACTGAAATAAGTTTAAGCTGAAATACTAAATTACTGAAAATAAAACTTAAATATAAATTAAAGCGGAAAACAATTTAAAATAACAAAAGCTAAATTACTAAACAAAATTACTAAAACTAAAATTAAAATGAAAACTGAAAACATAAAAATAAAAACTATAATTAATAATTTGTTAATAAAATCAGTAAATAATACGATAATAAATAAAAACAAAAGAAACAATTACTCAAAAATTAACTAATAAATATATTAATAAATATTATAACAGTATATAAATAACTCTGACAATTATTTAAAACTTATATTCTAAAAACTTTACCACAGTCCAGCAGTACAGTCTCATAAAAATGGTACAAAACTGTTATCGTTGCAGTACACTTTCAAAAGGTACAACAGTTTTTTTAAAGTACTAATATGTACCTTTAAAGTACTAAAATGTTACATTTAGGAGTAAATAATGCACCTTTTAGCTTTTGTACCTTAGGGTGCTGTCCCACTGACAGCTTTTTTTCATGAGAGTGCACAGAAAACACTGCAGAATTTTGTGCATTAGCTTCCTCGAAAGTGCACAAATTGGTAACTTGTAAATATGGCTTTGCTCCCTGGTGGACCACTCTGAAGCCTGACCATTTTCATGTGCAAAATGTGTCCGAGACTAAAACATTTCCAGATCTCACCCTGCCATCCAGGCTTGCAGATGGGTTTGACGTGGATGTGTACGACAGCGTCCTGCGCCGCTCTCTTCTGACCACAGTCGAATGCCGTCACATGGATTTTATAATGTGACTTCTTATCAAAGCTCAGACTCTCTGTGTTCCTGATGTTACCTGCACACAACCACACACATGTAAATACAGACAGAAATGCTGTTTGCATGTGTTTCTTGTACGTTTGTGCGCTAACCGTTGCGGTCTATAGCGAAGGCTGTGTCCTGAGAGGTGATCTGGTAGTTGCAGATCTGGCTGTATTGTGGAGAGCAGTCCTGGTCTGACGCCTGCACCTGCAGAATACTGTCATACACTTTGCCCTCCGTCACCGAGCCGTGATACTCCAACTGACCGAACACGGGAGAAAACTCGTTCACATCTCCCACCTGCACATGCACCGCAGCCCTGAGAATGAGAGAGAGGTTTTTATTGCTTTTTCATTGTCCAGGAGACTTCATGGAGAAAATTAACTCACCCTCAGGTCATCTAAGATGAAGATGTGTTTGTGTTTTCATTGGATCAGATTTGGAGAAATTCAGCATTACGTAATTTCGAGGGGTGAGAACCAGAAGGGTTCATAAGTGACATTTTTGGTGAAATGGAAATGAAAGCTCTTAATGAGCTCTTTCTACTGGCAAAAGTACTGTCATCCATGAGTGTGCAAATTTTTATTATAAACAATTGAAATCAGTACACAAAGTCAGATCAAACTATGGTAAAATTAAAGTTGGTGAAATGTCACTTTTGCCCTTCTGGTTCTCACCCCTCGATTTGCAGAGCAATGCAGTGAATGGGTGCCGTCAGAATGAGAGTCCAAACAGCTGATAAAAACATCACAATAATCCACAAGTAATACACACCACTCTAGTCCATCAATAACCATTTTACGAAGAGAGAAACTGCATGTTTGTAAGAATCAAAACCATCATTAACAGGTTTTTAGCGTGAAATCATTGCTTCATGCTAAAATGTGAGTCATATGCATAATATTGCTTCTTATCTATAAAAGTAATCTTATCTGAACCAGGGAAGAAATATGCACAGGTCAAACACTGTTTAAAAGTGAAAATGGTCCAAAATAGGTCTAAACAAATATGTGGGTGGATTTTAATCTGAGAGGGCAACAGTGGATGGACATTATTATGGATTATAGTCTCATATTTTGGTTTCACTTTATTTTGATGGTCCCTTTAACACATTCTGTTGACTGTAAGTAACATTGCACCTACATTTCTACTAACTCTCATTAGAGTGTTAGTAGTGTATTAGTTGACTGGTAGGGATAGGGTTAGATTAAGTTGACACATTCTTGCAAAGTTACTTACAGTCAGTAGAATATCTGTTGGGAGACCATCACAATAAAGAGTTAGCATATATGAAGCAGACAGTCTACTAATACTCTAATGAGAGTTTGTTGACATATAGTTGCTTGCAACATTACTTAATGTCAAAAGAATGTTCAAAAGGGACCATCAAAATAAAGTGTTTCCCATATTTTAGCTAGAAGCGGCACTTTAAAGTTAAAGCATCTTAATGATGGATTTGTTTCTTACAAACATGCAGCTTTTTGCTTCTCAAGATGTTAACTGATGGACTGGAGTGGTGTGGATTACTGTGATGTTTTTATCAGCTGTTTGGACTCTCATTCTGACGGCACCCATTCACTGCAGAGGATCCGTTGGTGAGCAAGAGATGTAATGCTACATTTCTCCAAATCTGTTCCCATGAAGAAACAAACTCATCTACATCTTGGATGGCCGTAGAGCGAGCAAATTTTCAGCAAATTTTCATTTTTTTTGGTGAAATATTAAATGTTTCTCTCAAATGCTGCTGATTGCAGAATTTAATACTTTTAGCAAATCGTTTGAGTGAGTTTGAGACATTGTATTAAATTTCAAACTTGATAAAAGTCCCAAATGAGATCATATTAATTTCATTTTTATTTTAGCATTATTTATATACCATTATACTATTCATTAATTTTTATTTTTATACTTTCAGCTTTAATTTTCACTTCAGTTTGAGTCTGTATGTGCGATCAATGGGGAGACATTTTAAATCTGGTTCATGCCTCTTCCATATGTGCCAGACATGGCCTATTGCAGTGTAAAGTGCTCTACAGAGCTCATTTAACAAATGCCAAACTAGCAGAAAAATGTCCGGATTGGAGTGATGCTTGTCATCGCTGCAAGCAATCTCCTGCCAACCATCTTCATATGTTCTGGAATTACCCTTGGCTGACAGACATTTGGTCCAATGTATTTGATACACTTAATAATGCTCTTGACATAGACTTAGACCCTAACCCCTTGACAGTTCTTTTTGGCATTTCCTCGAGACCTGATTTGACAGTCTCATGCTGCCAGGTCATCGCCTTTACTACTGTTTTAGACGAGCTATTCTCCTCAAATGGAAACATGTCATCCCCCCATCGCATGATATGTGGATCCGAGAAATCTTTTGCTGTATAAAACTTGAGAAGTTAGGATTCTCGCTTTCAGGATCTCTCAAATCTTTTCATAAGACCTGGAAACCTTTTTTAGATCACATCAAAGACTTACTCTGTTCTCCTGATACCAGCGCTAATACACATTAATTAACTTCTATTGGAAAGAGGGAAGATTGATTCGAGAGAGAAATGTTCATTTATTTTTATGTATCTGTTTATAATATTTGTTTATTTAATATATGGTTTAGTTCCTTTTTTATTTTATTTATTTATTTTCTTTTTTTCTTTTGGCTTTATATTCAAATGTCTTTTGGGTGGGTTTATATTGAGATGATCTGTAATTTCTTATTTTTCACTGCATACATTATGTATGGTCTTGTTAAAATGCCAAAAAAAAAAAAAAAGAAAAAGAAAGAAAACTGTCATTTTATTAGTTTTTTTATTTATTTTATTTTTTAACATTTATCTTTAATTTATTTCCATGTTAGTTTTAGTTTCAAACATTTTAGTGCTTCAGCTTATTTTATTTCAGTTTTTCAAGTTTAAGTATTTCATCTAATATTTATATTTTATTTCAGATTTATTTTAATTAATTCATTTCTAATTTTCTAATACTTCAGGACATGTGTCTCCTCTCTAAATTCCTTCCACTTTCCTTCTCTACATATTTTTATAAACCTATTAAAATAGCGACTATATGTCAGGTTGCGTTTATCAGGAGAGGAGCATGGTTGGCTGCATTTTATTTAGTGATTTTATGGAAACTAATAATAGCGCACCACAGATTTCACTGCTGAGTTAAATGCGTGTTTTTAGGGGGCCTGCCAGCAACTAAAGACCATATGAATTGCATCTAGAATGAAAATTTTCAGGTCAACGGTCAAAAACTAATAAAAGTAAGAAGTAATAAATGTAAATAATCAAAATAGCCTGCTGCTTTAGAAATAACACTAAACTAACTTTAAAAAGAACTGACAAGAAGAGATGATTTTTATTCGTGTCATTTTGACTAAATCAGATTTTAAATTTTGCATTTGCCAATACAGTCACCTGTGCTGCAGGTCTTCCAGTGATTTTTGCGTCTATAATTATATTAATCTATGAGAAGTTATTTGTGGTCCAGATCTAAACTAATTAGTGTTCTCTGATTTAGGAGACTTATTCCCAAGATAAAACGCTTCAAAAGTTTCTACTCATTCTCCATCACTGTCCAGGAGAAGCAGCGAACATACTAAAGAGATCTCGTTTGTGATTTCCCTCTCCTGCAGGTCATTATAAAGTCTTAGAAAAATCTTCAGGGAGAGAAATATATTTAAAAAAGAAAGAAAAAAAAAAAAAAAGGGCCTCCAGGTATCCTCACGGCCAGTCTTGACACACTTTTGCGAGCTGAAAATACCAAAATAACAAGCTTGCATCATTCATGTCAAAGACAGCATAAAAAATGAGTAATACTTTGCAAAGGGCAACAGCTCGTCTGACAAATGACAGGATTATAAACACCCCTGCTAATCTGTGTTATAATGTTAAAAACCAGAACATACCCAAACACATTTATATATGCATTAGGCATGAAATCTCTAGTAAAGCAGTGTGATTTTGAAGCTTTACTGCCCTTTAGAGTCTAATATCTCACTTTAATCCTTTATCCGTGTGTGTGTGTGTGTGTGTGTGTGTGTAGTATCATAGATCCGAGCTGTCAAAGCCAGATACAGTAATCCTGTGTGGATTAAAGAGATACAGAGTAATGAGGAAGGTCCCTCTTTCTCTTTTTTTTTTTATTTTCCACGGTTTCATCACTAACCTAATTTCTATCTCACTCATTCACAAATGTCTTTATGTCATTTTGTTTCAAAGGACTTCAGTCAGCTCACTGCATTCACTCTGTTAAAGCATCTTTATGTGGATATCTACAGGGAAAGAGAAGTGTCTTTGGCTCGGTGAGTGTTTGCAGCTTTCAGTCTGAAGGTAAACAGGTGCAGTGTTCATTAGCAAGAGCTCTTAAAAGCTTTTAATGCCTGAAGGTCAGACATCTGCTTTTCATAGTCAGTACTGAGATAAAAAAAAAAACACAAAAAAAAACTATTCTTGAAATACTGTATAGACACTAATGTAAGAAGAAGTTTCTTATTCTAAACATACAGGAAAATTATGAAATATTTTTAAAATTTAAAATAACTGTTTTCTATTTGAATATATTTTAAAATGTAATTTATCCCTGTGATACAAAGCTGAATTTCCAGCATCATTACTCCACTCTTCGGTTATTATTAGTTATTATCGGTACTCATTTATTAATAAGGGTTGCCTTTACTATCAATTTTGAAATCAGTTTTTACTTAATATTTTCAAACAACAACATTTATTTGAAAATGAATTTTTGGAATATTATAAATGCCTACTGTCACTTTTAATCAATTTAATGCATCCTTGCTAATTAAAACTGTTTATTTTATTTTTTTTAATTATACTTATCCTACATTTTGTAATAGTATTGTATCATGGTTTCCATGAAAATATTGAGCAGCACAACTATTTTCAACATTGATAATAATCGGAAATATTTCTTAAATCAGCATATTAGAATGATTTCTGAAGGATCATGTGACACTGAAGACTGGAGAAATGATGCTGAAAATTCAGCTTTGCATCACAGAAATAAATTACATTTTAAAATATATTCAAATAGCATTAAACATTATTATGAATTTATAATAAAGTTTCACAATATTACTATTTTTACTGTATTTTTTAGTCAAATAAATGCAGCCATGTTGAGAGACTTACTCAAAAGACATAAATTACAGACGCCAAACTTTTTTATTTAAAAAGTTTCAACTAGCAGATGCGTGACTTAAAGGACACAAAAACAGGGAAGTTCTAAAAGTAGGAAAACAAAAATCTTCAAAGAAGAAACTGTGAATAACAGAGAGAGGTGAGTCGAGCACGGATGAATCATTTTAAAAATAGTTCACCGTGTTCCTTCCAGTTGAAAACATCACAAACATGAATCAGACTGAGGTGGAGAACATGCATTTATTCAAACACACACTGACTTGTGTGATCTCTTCTGTGCATGTCCCTCCAGTCCTGTGCCACAGTCGTGAGCTTGAATGATGAAGGTGAACTCTCTCTGTCGCTCGCAGTCGATCGGTCCACGCGCTCGCAGACGGCCCTCTCCTGACGTGCGGTTCAGAACCACAGCCTCGAACGGAGCGCTGAGACCCTGCACGTGAAAGCCACAGATTTCACCTAGAGAGAGAGAGAGAGAGAGAGAGAGAGAGCAGACGACAGATTAAGACTTTTCTCTTTGTAACCTCAGGGTTATTGCTCATTTTAATCCCACAAAAGCTTCTCAGTGAGAAGTTCTAAAGATGGACAAACTGTTCACTTTTTTACTTTTTACTGTTTTTTATTCTCCATTTAAATGCCAATATAAATGGACATACACTGTTGGCCAAAAGTTTGTTATAATATGTTTTTGAACAAAGTCTCTTTTGCTCACCAATGCTGCATTTATTTGATTACAAATACAGCAAAAACAGTCATATTGTGAAACATTATTACAATTTAAAGTAACTGTTTTTTTTTTACTGTAATATATTTAAAGTGTAATTTATTCCTGTGATGCAAAGCTGAATTTTCAGCATCGTTACTCCAGTCTTCAGTGTCACATGATCCTTCAGAACCAGCACATTCTAATGTGCTGATTTACTGCTCAAAGAAACATATATTATTATCAATTTTGAAAAGAGTTTTTGCTACCTAATATTTTTTGTGGAAACGGCAACACATACTAAAATATATACTTTTATTCAGCAAGGATGCATTTCATTTATAATATCACAAGACATTTTATAATATTACAAAAATTTCTGTTTTAAATAAATGTTGTTCTTTTTACCTTTTAACAAAGAATCCTGAAAAAAAATGCATAATGGTTTCTACAAAATTCTTAAACAGCAAAAACCGTTTTCAACATTGATAATAATAAGAACCATTCGTAATAATTGAGACCTAATAATAATTAAGCAGCAAATCAGAATATTAGAATGATTTCTGAAGGATCATGTGACACTGAAGACTGGAATAATGATGCTGCTGAAAATTCATCTTTGACTCACAGGAATAAATTACATTTACAGTATATTACAAAACAGTTATTTTAAATTGTAATAATATTTCACAATGGTGCTGTTTTATCACATTTTTGATCAAACAAATGCAGCCTTGGTAGCATACAAGACTTTTAATTATTCCAGGCTTTTGGCCTGCGGTTTAACATTTGACCCTCTAACTCTATAGTATCAGGCGTGTTGTGTTTTGTCTTGTGTTTCCCTGTGTATCCCTGTGTAAGAAGATTAAAGTCTGTTTATCACAATTCTCCTGCATGCGCCACGTTCCTTGCTCCTTGCTCCAGCACAGTAGCATAACCGCGACATAGCACTCTCTATTTTAATTCTATTTTATCTATTTGTTTTCTTTTTTTCTTTAGAAAAAAAAACACTTGACCCTAACACTTGCACTCTTTATTCAATTTCTATTCTAACTACTTGTTTTCATAAAAAGAAAAAAAGAGCTTCTAACACTAGCATTTTCTATTCTATCTACTTGTTTTCTTTGTATTTATTATAAAAAAATTACCCTCTAACACTAGCATTCTCTGTTATTTTTCTATTCTATCTAATTGTTCTCTTTTTATTTATTATAAAAAAAAACCTTGCAACGTGTACAGCGTTAGGCTAACCGAGGCTTGTCACAGCACTTACATATTATTTCTCTCTTGTTGGATTTGATTGCTTCTATTGTCCTCATTTGTAAGTCGATCTGGATAAAAGCGTCTGTTAAATGACTAAATGTAATGTAAAATATCTATTTGACGTCCACTTATAATGTTAGTCAAGCTGACATTACCTCATATGGAGGTCATCTTGGCTAGTAAGAAACCACCTAGCAACCACCTACAACAGCGTAGCAACCATGTAACACCACAATAAATGAGCAGCATGATCCTAACAGCCGCCCACAATGCAGATGAGTTTTGCATGAGTTGAACATCCTCACTTTTGGTGAAATCTAGTTATTAAAATGAGTGTGTGTGTGTGTGTTGTGTAAAACAGTGCTGCTGTCCGGCACAGATAAGAGTATTCTCCATCTCTCCTCTCTTTGATCTTCAGAATAAACCCACATATACAAAACAACAGAGAGAGAAAGAGCCAGAGAGATGGAGCAAAAAGCAGCAATCCCTTTGTTGAATAATATTTCACAATCTTTCATTGGCTATCTCTGTGCATGCGTGGATGCATAAGACTAAAACAGAATAATAGTGCATTCATGCATTAAAAAAAGAAAGCATTCAGAAGTATGTGTGGGTTTTTTCAGCTTTGCTTTTATCAAATTCACTGACACTGGTAGCAAGGGGGCCTTCACACAGCATGTGTTCTTGCATTTATTTTGCGCTATTTTTTATTTGTTGGTTTACTTTTTTTTTTTTTATAAATGGCAATTTTGTTTTAATTCTCTTGTTTTTTAATACATCCTGTGCATCAGGAATAAATTGATTCCTCTATTGAAAGTCACTTTGGATAAAAGCGTCTAAATGCATGAATCTAAATGTAAGTGATGGACGTTTTTATCGCAAGCTTTATCATCCTGAGGGGGTATATTTTGCAATACTGATGGAAAAATCCACATTATCTTAGAAATAAATTAGTAAATGGACATGAAATATTAATTTAAGTTGAATTATTTTTTTTATTATGAGAGACAAAAGAGACTGTGGAGTGATATGAGGGATATGAATGATGTTTTCCTGAGAGCTGTGCAGTAACACACAATAGTATAGAGGATGTGTAGTTTGGACATAAACAGACCCGTGATGCTCAGTATCTGTGATATGTACAGTATATATATATATATATATTCATGCTATGCTCTATAGTCATAAATATGGCTGTAGAGATGAACGTGACAGCGTTCGTTATGAAGGTATGAAAAATCAGTATGGAGTGCATGAATTGAAGGCTGGATCACTAAAAGGATTCACACACACACACACTGTATGTCTGTGATTGACATGCTCTCCAGTATTTCCAATAAGCTGTCAGCTGAACACAAAGCTCAGAGAGAGAGAGAGAAACCCCTTGAACAATAGAATTCCAGCCTATATCGTCTCCTCCAGTCTTCCTCAGACAATCTGTTTCTACTCTCACTTCTTCTCCCAATGCATTACCATCAGGATATTCTTTAAACCAGTGTCTCTCAACCATTTTCACTTCAGAAAAGACTGTTTTCATACAATACCGATTTAATGTAATATATAAGTATTAATATCTAATTTTAAAGTTTTATGATCTTTAATATGTTGTATTTATATACCTTTTTATTGGTGTTGGTTTATATATATGGTGACTGAACCCAACACCAAATAACGGGGTTATTATTAATTAAATATACAGTTAAATTAGATATAGATGTATATTTAGCTGCATATACTGTAATAATATGCATAATGATTCATGTAAAAATGCTGAAAAGGAAACTTGGAAAATTGTCAGTTTTGGTTTCTAAACATCCTCACGCTTCTTTCTGCAGTCAATAATTTACAACACAATGCAATTAATGTATTTTTTGCATCTAATGCAACTAATTTGTTTTTTTTTTTGTTTTTTTACCTTTTGATGTCTTCTTCATTTTTTATTGAGGTTAAGGGCATTTCATTTTATATGTTGCCATCTGTCTAATTTAACTTGCTTCTAATTTAACTTGAGTTTGATGGGACATGCAACCTTAGACATCAACAACAAACTACTTAGCAATGCATGATTATTAGCTTTAGTTGCTTCTTATTACTTGCATTTATCTTTTTTTAATCAATACTGACCTGTAACCCATTTACATTTGGAGCTTTGTTTAGTTTTCAAGGCATAATTTTGGTGCATAGGCCTTTAAAACAATCAAAAACAGTTTAAATAATCTCCAAAGCTGTGTCTGAAACTACATGCTTTGCTTCTCAGTTAGGCGATGCTTTTGTATGGTTGAAAAGAGTCTGTTAAAAAGAAAATGCTATTAGCAGACTAGATGATTTTTTTTGTATCTATTTGTTGTTTTTATGTTAGGTATATTTTTAAATGTCATGTACCTTGTTGTGTGAACCTTATCAAAGATAATAAAGCTTTATTGAATTTAAAACCACCTATAATGAGTTTTCAGATATGGACCATACTATCACATCTAATGATGTAGTTCAAATGAGCTTTTGAAATAGCCAAACAAACATGAAAGGACTACAGTCTGTATTTTTTCATGGAAATATATATATATATATATATATATATAAAATTTATTAAACCTTCCTTTGACACTATTATTCTTTCTGAATTGCATGCAAAAGATTGTAGAATTGCATTATTAGCAGAGGACATGTCTATGTCTACAAAAACTGACTAAATGAATGTATGAGGTTACGCAGACATTGCACACTGACACTGAAACCTCTGTATGTTATTTGGACACAGCCATACTATAGTGTGTCTCATTTACAGCCATGTGTTTGATCAGTGTTTACAGGCCGCCGTAGGCAGCTGTGATTTACTGTCCATCTTAGAAACGGAGTGTCTTATAGACCTTCAGGGAGTCGTATACGTCTGCACTCACAGTGACCCCTCACCACACACACATTACCGAATGCTGTCTTTTATCATTCAAGTGCCTAGTAGTGAGCGTTGACATGCTTTCTCTCCTTCCCTCTGTCACTCCCGCTTTCTTTCAATTCAATCACTCATTCCCCTTCAGTCTCTTGTCTCTTTTGATTTGAAACAAAACAACGTGAGGTTTCCTCCATTTCTAGTTCTTCATCTGACAGACAAAACAACTGTCACAAAAGTATATATATATATATATATATATATATATATATATATATATATATATATATATATATATATATATATACACACACACACACACTTGTACTTATATATTAATTTGTTATATAAAAATAATGTTATATAAACATAATACAATTATTATAATAAAATATTATTATATTTTGTATATAAATATATTATAATATATAATTTTGTAATATTTTTAATTAAATCAACCTATGACAATGTTTTTTTAATCATAAAAACATAAAGTCTCCTTTGTGCCCACCTAGTAGCAAATGGTTTATTTTAATTTTAAATAATATATTAATATATTATGTTAGATATATCAAAATACCATAATGTAAATTATAATAAAATATAATTTTTATATTATTTTATTTCATATATGAATATATTATAATATATAATTTTACAATATTTAAAAATAAAATATATCTATTTTTCACAACAGTGGATTTTCTTATCAATTTTTTATTGCATATTGCACCTATCACAAAACATAATTTTCCTTTGTGCCCACCAACTGGCAAATGGTCAACTTTATATTTTAAAATAATATATATACTGTATATATTAATATATTTTATAAAAAATGTATAATATAAAAATAATATTATTTTATTTCATATATAATTTTATAATATTTTAAAATAAAAAAATACATATTTTTTTCAACCAATGACAATGACAATTTTTAGCCATTTTCCTTGCATATTGCACCTTTCACAAAAACATTGTCCCCATTGTGGGCACCCACTGGCAAATAGTCTATTTTTCATCTGTAACAGCATTTTTGCTCTCATTTGGCACTTAATAAATGTTATTTCCAGATCCTGGTGTCTTAAAGTGGTTAAGACACATTTCAGAAGGACTACATAACTTCCATCTATGTATTCCTTCTGAAACTTCAGAATAGCTGGATTTATCCTCTTTTATAACCATAACTGTACCTTTGGTTTATACTGTCTACACTGTTATTTATTTTAAGGTAAAGTTCTTTAAAGCATTTATGACTAAAACCTATCAAAGCATTGCTTTGCAACTACATGATGAACCTTGCATTTGATTTTGCGTTCACAGCAACCTTTGACTTTAAGAACCTCTGGCTATTTTCATCCACTCAACTCTCTATAAACCGTTGCTCCGTTACAGCGTTCTGCTCAAATCACTGGAGCATTACACCCATCAATTATTCAACATGTTGTTTTGTAACCTGCCAGCAATTACCCTCTTAACAAACTCAATTTCGCTTCAACATAAATTACGCCCTCTTAATTAATTACACTTCATCGGTGGTTGCTGGAGAACCATTAATCACACTTTATATTTAATTACATTTTATAGGTACATTACCTGTAACACACATTGAAGACAGTTTGAGTGTCAAACAAAACCTATTTCAATCAAACACGTGTTTCTGCATGCATGGAGAATATTTTCTTGGTTTGGTTTGGTTTGAAGCAGTGAAGTTGAAGTGCTATAAACTTAACAGCGTTAAACTTCTATAGTTCATATATATATATATATATATATATATATATATATATATATATATATATATACACACACACACACACTTGTACTTATATATTAATTTGTTATATAAAAATAATGTTATATAAACATAATACAATTATTATAATAAAATATTATTATATTTTGTATATAAATATATTATAATATATAATTTTGTAATATTTTTAATTAAATCAACCTATGACAATGTTTTTTTAATCATAAAAACATAAAGTCTCCTTTGTGCCCACCTAGTAGCAAATGGTTTATTTTAATTTTAAATAATATATTAATATATTATGTTAGATATATCAAAATACCATAATGTAAATTATAATAAAATATAATTTTTATATTATTTTATTTCATATATGAATATATTATAATATATAATTTTACAATATTTAAAAATAAAATATATCTATTTTTCACAACAGTGGGATTTTCTTATCAATTTTTTATTGCATATTGCACCTATCACAAAACATAATTTTCCCTTTGTGCCCACCAACTGGCAAATGGTCAACTTTATATTTTAAAATAATATATATACTGTATATATTAATATATTTTATAAAAAATGTATAATATAAAAATAATATTATTTTATTTCATATATAATTTTATAATATTTTAAAATAAAAATACATATTTTTTCAACCAATGACAATGACAATTTTTAGCCATTTTCCTTGCATATTGCACCTTTCACAAAAACATTGTCCCCATTGTGGGCACCCACTGGCAAATAGTCTATTTTTCATCTGTAACAGCATTTTTGCTCTCATTTGGCACTTAATAAATGTTATTTCCAGATCCTGGTGTCTTAAAGTGGTTAAGACACATTTCAGAAGGACTACATAACTTCCATCTATGTATTCCTTCTGAAACTTCAGAATAGCTGGATTTATCCTCTTTTATAACCATAACTGTACCTTTGGTTTATACTGTCTACACTGTTATTTATTTTAAGGTAAAGTTCTTTAAAGCATTTATGACTAAAACCTATCAAAGCATTGCTTTGCAACTACATGATGAACCTTGCATTTGATTTTGCGTTCACAGCAACCTTTGACTTTAAGAACCTCTGGCTATTTTCATCCACTCAACTCTCTATAAACCGTTGCTCCGTTACAGCGTTCTGCTCAAATCACTGGAGCATTACACCCATCAATTATTCAACATGTTGTTTTGTAACCTGCCAGCAATTACCCTCTTAACAAACTCAATTTCGCTTCAACATAAATTACGCCCTCTTAATTAATTACACTTCATCGGTGGTTGCTGGAGAACCATTAATCACACTTTATATTTAATTACATTTTATAGGTACATTACCTGTAACACACATTGAAGACAGTTTGAGTGTCAAACAAAAACCTATTTCAATCAAACACGTGTTTCTGCATGCATGGAGAATATTTTCTTGGTTTGGTTTGGTTTGAAGCAGTGAAGTTGAAGTGCTATAAACTTAACAGCGTTAAACTTCTATAGTTCACATCTATCTATCTATCTATCTATCTATCTATCTATCTGTTTTAATTAACATTAACATCTAACATTAATTATAAATTAATATTAAATTATAATATTTTTAAATATATAATATTAAGTATGATTTCTTTATCAATATTATAAATATATATGCATAATAAGTTACCCTGTATTAATGTACTTTCAGTGATGGGTGAATTAAAAAACAATGTAATTTATTTTAAATTATTTATAAATACATTATTTATAAATAAGTAATTATTAATTAATTATACACAATAATAAAATTTACCAAATATTATACAATTATTTGTAAATAATTACAAATATTAAATTGTAATACTTCTAAATATTACAAAATAGTATTTGTTTTAAAATATTACAAGTATGAAGAGTATGAATGTATTTTTTTCCACAGATGCCAATGATGGGTGATTTCAGAAAATGTCATTTCTTTTACTTAAATTTTTATTTTAATTAAAAAAAATAAAAAATGAAATATGTAACATAAATATATTAATATATATTTTTGTCCCTGTAACAACATAATTATTTAGCTTGTTTTTGGTGGTTTAATATGAAGAATAATACACTCTTGCTCTGTATATTTTTTTTATCAGACTATAACCTAGAACCCCTTTATCCTTTCTTTCTTTCTTTCCGTTCCTCTCAAGGGAATATATTATGTACACTAGTTAATTAATTTTCTTGTCAGAATACAGTCAGGGATGTTTGTGTAAAGGTCACATGTGCCAATAAATCACATGAAAGTATATGTTGGGGAAGATGTGAACAGATGGCATTTTTAAAACAACATAAGCAAACATCTAAGCTTCAGTATCAGTTCTGCTGTGGTGATATTGGTGCTTCCGAACAGTGGAGATGCACAGATGTCACTGTGTGTGTGTGTGTTTCTTATTGATATCATTTTGGTGTCTAGCAATGTTCTGAAAACTCAATGCAAGGTAATTTTCCCATGCAAAAAGCACTCGATTCTTTCACAGAGTCACAGTGAAACAGCTTCATTTGGGCTCTGTATGTCTGCAGAAACTTATATGCAAATTAATGTAGATCAAAGGGGAAGTTAATTGAAGGAGCAGTGCAATAGTGTTGGGTGATATTTTGTACTATTATTTTCTGTAATACTGAAGTACACCAAGAGTGGTATGTAAAGTATATAGATTATTCATAGATACATGTCATGGCTTCATTTTGATTCAATTTTAGGGTGTGTGTGTGTGTGTGTGTGTGTGTGTGTGTTAGATATCAGGGATCTCATTGTCTTTCTGAAGGGTTTGGTTGTCTTTCAGCAGCAGCTGTCTGACTAGAATTCTGCCAGTATAAACTCCACTAACACTCCCTAAAGAACTCATTTATTTAGGAGGAATAAGAAAGAGAAGAGATTGTTAAATCTGATAGTATTTTATGGAGAGAAAACAAAAACCGCCAGTGGCACTAAATCATCAGAGATGGAAAATGAAAGAATAGAGTAAAAAGAGGGAGGGAGGGTAAAAAGAAAGACTTCCTTTTTGAACTACAGTTACGGAAAGTATTCAGACCGCTTAAATTTTTCACTCTTTGTTATATTGCAGCCATTTGCTAAAATCATTTAAGTTCATTTTTTCCTCATTAATGTACACACAGCACCCCATATTGACAGAAAAACACAGAATTGTTGACATTTTGCAGATTTATTAAAAAGAAAAACTGAAATATCACATGGTCCTAAGTATTCAGACCCTTTGCTCAGTATTTAGTAGAAGCACCCTTTTGATCTAATACAGCCATGAGTCTTTTGGGAAAGATGCAACAAGTTTTTCACACCTGGATTTGGGGATCCTCTGCCATTCCTCCTTGCAGATCCTCTCCAGTTCTGTCAGGTTGGATGGTAAACGTTGGTGGACAGCCATTTTAGGTCTCTCCAGAGATGCTCAATTGGGTTTAAGTCAGGGCTCTGGCTGGGCCATTCAAGAACAGTCACGGAGTTGTTGTGAAGCCACTCCTTCGTTATTTTAGCTGTGTGCTTAGGGTCATTGTCTTGTTGGAAGGTAAACCTTGGCCCAGTCTGAGGTCCTGAGCACTCTGGAGAAGGTTTTCGTCCAGGATATCCCTGTACTTGGCCGCATTCATCTTTCCCTCGATTGCAACCAGTCGTCCTGTCCCTGCAGCTGAAAAACCCCCACAGCATGATGCTGCCACCACCATGCTTCACTGTTGGGACTGTATTGGACAGGTGATGAGCAGTGCCTGGTTTTCTCCACACATACCGCTTAGAATTAAGGCCAAAAGTTCTATCTTGGTCTCATCAGACCAGAGAATCTTATTTCTCACCATCTTGGAGTCCTTCAGGTGTTTTTAGCAAACTCCATGCAGGCTTTCATGTGTCTTGCACTGAGGAGAGGCTTCCATTGGACCACTCTGCATAAAGCCCCGACTGGTGGAGGCTGCAGTGATGGTTGACTTTCTACAACTTTCTCCCATCTCCCGACTGGAGCTCAGCCACAGTGATCTTTGGGTTCTTCTTTACCTCTCTCACCAAGGCTCTTCTCCCCGATAGCTCAGTTTGGCGGACGGCCAGCTCTAGGAAGGGTTCTGGTCGTCCCAAACGTCTTCCATTTAAGGATTATGGAGGCCACTGTGCTCTTAGGAACCTTAAGTGCAGCAGAAATTTTTTGCAACCTTGGCCAGATCTGTGTTTTGCCACAATTCTGTCTCTGAGCTCTTCAGGCAGTTCCTTTGACCTCATGATTCTCATTTGCTCTGACATGCACTGTGAGCTGTAAGGTCTTATATAGACAGGTGTGTGGCTTTCCTAATCAAGTCCAATCAGTATAATCAAACACAGCTGGACTCAAATGAAGGTGTAGAACCATCTCAAGGATGATCAGAAGAAATGGACAGCACCTGAGTTAAATATATGAGTGTCACAGCAAAGGGTCTGAATACTTAGGACCATGTGATATTTCAGTTTTCTTTTTAATAAATCTGCAAAAATGTCAACAATTCTGTGTTTTCTGTCAATATGGGGTGCTGTGTGTACATTAATGAGGAAAAAAATGAACTTAAATGATTTTAGCAAATGGCTGCAATATAACAAAGAGTGAAAAATTTAAGGGGGTCTGAATACTTTCCGTACCCACTGTATGCTAATTGTTATTTTAAAATGAATTCCACCAGTATCTTGTTAAATTGCTTTGAGACGCTTTATAATTCCAAGTTGATACTGATTCCAGTCTGAAACTGCAGGGTTGTGCGCCTTTCAGAACTGAACTGAGGTACATTTTCAACTGAAGTGAGGCAGAAAACAGGATGCAGATTTGACATTCAAAT